>NC_084987.1:5529097-5644097 GCF_963691925.1 Scomber scombrus | reverse complement strand
GCTTTTTGTTTTCTACTTGAAGACTACAGACTATTATGTAATTTGTAACTCTTATTCCAATGCAACCTGTATACTCAAATAATGAAAAACACACAAAGTAACACACCCATTTTTAACATAAAGCTTTTAAAATAAAGTAGTGTGTCCTAAATAGGATTTCTACTATCAAATCAAGTATTTAGAGAAGTGTAGCTGCAGTGTTAAATCTATTATGGTGACATTATTAGTATTTACTGTAAGTGTCATACAATTTACTGAAAATGTAAAGTTGTGCTTCTGATTTTGCTGAGATTTGCCTATTTTGGGTGCGTTAGATACTGTATGATGAAATTGAATGAGTGCGACATTTTCAATCAAGAATGGCGGCGGTGCTATTGCAGCGCTGTCTAGCAACACTTGTCAAAATAGCACCAGAGTTTCATCTCATTGTGCTTTTATATTCTTTGGTTGGGGGTGCACGAGAAGAAAAAGAAGAAAAAAAACGATGAAAATGCAAACAAGCACTGTCCTCTTTTGCATGAAGTCTATGCACAACAACCCATGTTTAAGCATGCCGGGATTGATTTGCATGAACATCATGTAATTTGTATTACCATATAAAAAAGTGTGACATGTTCTCTGCATGCGTGCCTGTGCGTCAGTGCATGGTGGAAGGTTATCAGTACGATAAGTGGAAAATGCACGTGCTTTTTGTACCGAAGTCATGTGTTGGATCCTTAAAATGCTGATGCGACACCACCTCCGTTCACATGCATGCTATACAGGGTGCAGTCCTCGGTCGCACTGAATAGATTATGTAAAACCACCTAACAATTCTCATTTTCACCTCACCGACACTATTATCTATATGACTTAAGGGTATAACAGCGAGTACATACTTACGATTGGAACAGACTGCATGAAATCCAGGGCAATATATATATGACACAAGAGTGAGGCTAAAGCATGCAGCTCAATCACAAGGCTCTATTCTCTCGCTCAGTTCTAGTTAGCTTAAAATGCTTGTGATTGAAGGTGTGTGGCAGGCAGAGAAGATACTGTGAAGGCAAAATAAAAGCTGATGGGAGGACAGGGATGGGGATTTGTGAAGACTAAGAAGGAGGAGGAGGAGGAGGTAAACATGTAGAAGGGGGGGAAGGGAGTGCTAACGATGAGCAGCAAACAAGTTTCCGTTTTTTTTGCCTCCGTTTTTCATGAAAAGGCCAATTCTTGCAGTTGGCTGGAATCTAAGTGATTTCTCCCCTCCCCTTCTTCTCCCCTTCTGGGGCCTGTCGCATGCCGCTCGCCTCCTCTCTGCCATTTGTCTCCACTTTTCTGCTCTAGCGGTCAAGTTGCGTTGGTGTTTCGGTCGTCGGCGCGGTTACTCTGGGAGGTGAGCTTCACCTGGAGGTCAAGGCTGGCGTTACTCCTGGATGTCAAGGTCAGAGTCAGGAAGAGAAAAAAAAAAAGAATAAAAAAAAAAATATGCCTCTGTCTTCTTTAATTCAGCCTCCTGTGATGAACGGTCCATGTCACCCTTCCACAGCCCCCACCCACACTCTCCCTCCACATCACCACTCACCCACTCTGCGGTGATACAGTTGTAAAGTGTAACCTTGGAGACAGGGGCTAATCATCCATCCCATTGCTACCCTTTCAATCCTTCACCTTGCTGGCTCTTTACACCTCTCCCCATCGCCTTCGCCTCCCACCTCCTCTCCACCTTTCCCCTCCTCTTCTACCGCAACAGGCTATTCAGGTATTTTATGGGGTTTACAGTATTTTCTCAATTATCTGCCTACCTCTTTACCTCCCCTCCTTCCGTTTTGCCCCCCCCCCCCCCCTCCCCACACATCCTCCCCTCTCTTTGTTTGTCCTGTGGAAGGACGTTTGTTTTCCTGTGGGGGTAGAGGGGAATCGACATCGAGAGATGAGTTATTGATTAGAAAGCAGGTTGCAGGGGAGAGGTAATGCGACTCAGAAAAAAAAAGAGAGAGAGAGAGAGAGAGAGAGAGAAAGAGAG
The DNA here is from genome assembly GCF_963691925.1 of Scomber scombrus. Lineage (NCBI taxonomy): Eukaryota > Metazoa > Chordata > Actinopteri > Scombriformes > Scombridae > Scomber > Scomber scombrus. Next base: position 5,642,095 of record NC_084987.1, on the reverse strand, counting down.
AGAGAGAGAGTGAAGAAAGGATGACACGTACAACCTATGACACATCCTGCATACAGTATCAAGGCAGCATACCCACGCATCCCGGTGGAACATATGTGCAATGTGAAGTGTGCACGCTGTTACATGCACACATGATTAAAGGTGACACAAATCGGAGCGTTTGTGTGAGGAAATCTTTGTCGACTGAAATATTTAAAGGATGTGTCTGGTGGTTTTCTATATTTTCCCTCATTGTCAACAAATCTGATGTGCAGAGACGAACCAAAACTGAATTGATCTACTTTACAAGTATTGTGTGTGTATCCAAAGCCTAAGGTATCTTATTCCTCTTTGCTGTAGAACTCTGTTGTTATACAAAAACTATTAAAAACACGTCAATAAGCTCCACCACTGCTCCACTGTTCGGCTCAAAGAGTTTGGTCATGTTATTTTGTTTAAAAACAGCTCCGAAGATTAATAACAGCGATCACATTTTCAGTCTCAGGAGAGTAGTTCTGTGTAAGGCAGACGCTACAGAGCATGTGCAATAACACAGTTCAGAATACAATAGCTTATTGTGCTACATATCACAAACTCTTGAGTGTAAATTTGTCAAAGAACATCAGTACAAATTAACACACCTTGTGAAATGTAGGACAACAAGCTTTCTCAAAACTTCTCTCCAGGGACTGAAAACGTGATCGCTGTTATTAGTCTTTGGAGCCGCTTTTAAAGAAACTATTATAACGGAGGTAACTTGTCAACCAATGCAGCAGTGTGGGTCATTGAGGTGTTTTTAATAGTTTTTGGACAACAACAGGAGTCTACGGCACAGAGGAATAAGATGTATCAGGCTTTAGATAGACACACAATACTTGTAATTACGATAAGTTAACTGCTGATTTTGTTCCACGCATGAGATGATGTCAGTGGATGAATCAACAACTTGTTAGTTTCTTGAAAATAACAGATTTAGTTTCATTCATTGTGATTTGGAATGTTTTATATTGCTGAGTGTGAGTTCAGGGTGTCATTAAAGAAAAGAAAATTACTTTTAACCAGCCAACATATGATTGACATTCACTTAGACCTCAATGTGAACCCTTTCTAGATGGCCTTAATATCTTCTGCCAACTGAAAAATCATAGCGGCCATTCTGGAAATGTTGACAAATTAAATTTCAACCCCCCCTACCCCCCCCCCCCCCCCCCCCCCACATCGTTCTCTGAATAGATGTGAGTTGACAAATAGGCTGTACTGATGTTTAATCCTGCTTAATTTCAGATCTCCCGTGCCTAGTTTAAGGAGCACGGTCATGTGCTGAGGGGTTGAGATGCAAAGTGAGTTGGTGCACAATATTTAATGCTGCTGGTTGTCGTCATCACATAAGCCACTTTGCATGAAGCGGTGTGATTGGTCTGGCTCCTAGCTGCCAGCAAGAATCGATTCTCCCTGGATGTTTTCCGGCCTAAAATCTTGTTGCACAAACTGAATTCGCAAGAAACACAGAGAGGCTTTGCACGGCTATGCGCGTCGGTCAAGCTGAAAACAAGGCGGTTTATTTCAATCCCCGAAAGGCAACATATGGATGATACCATTTTTCACCTGACTGTGACACATTTCAACTGCGCTAGTTAAATAAACGCCATAACATGATGAAAAACTTACACACCTTAGGCCACATGTGGCTCACATACAAGGGCAGGTATGACACCAGCAGTTTTGCAGTAGACTGAGCAGAGAATATGTCATCCCAGGAGAAAATAAAAAAAATAATAAAAATCCAGCAAACAACACAAGATGTAATTTATAACAAGGATTTACCCAGGGACACTATTTCATGCACAGCTATCCATGAAGAGATGTCTTTTTTTTCCCTGAGAGCAAGCATATGTTCTGTCAGACACCGGTGGAGGCATCAACGTAACACTAGTCCACCAGCCAACGTGTGAGTGCGTGTGCAGTAAAAACAGCTCTTTAAGAAGGTGCCAGATCCTCCTCTGTGGTGCACAGTGTTTGCAGCATGTTGACTTGTGATATGACACTATCACAGGCTACAGTCTGGACCCCGGCAACAGACTCACGTCCGCACATCCGTTTCCAGAGAGCTTCTCAAATCCTGACATCCGACAGAACTCTGACAAAGGAGATGAGAGCGCTTCAGCCGGCCGGATAGCGGGCTGCTATCTCGGATAATTATCTCTGTTATTCAGCATTCCAGACTAGAGCAGAACAACCGGGAGACAATCTGTACAAACAAACACGATGCGATTATGAATGCATTACCATCCAGCAGACAGGCAATCAACACGCAATGACTTGTCGTGCAACCCTGCAGAATTAAGAGTCCTCTCAGGTTTCTTACACACTGGAGATGATTGACATGCAAACAGCAGCTGCTTGGATGGAGTAGAGTCAGCCTCGCCTAGCCCCCCCACCCTCGCCCCCAGCCTGCTCTTACTCTTCGCTCTGTGTCTCCTGGTTACATAAAGGTGCTGTGTTTGTTTCCCCAAGGTGAATTGACTGGCTTGATGGTGCACACAGAGACTTGATTGTGCACTTGTAGTACATTTAAAAATCCATGTACTGTGCAGTGTGCAACCTTCGCTCCTGCACATGGTCACTGCTGCCACCACTCCCCTCCATCCCCTATGCTGCAGCACTAAACGATTCAAGTAGTTGCGGTAATGACTTGGGGCAAGGAGGCAATGGTTGAGGTGAATCTCTCTCTCTCTCTCTCTCTCTCTCTCTCTCTCTCTCTCTCTCTCTCTCTCTCTCTCGCGGTCTCATCTGCGTCTTCAATCCATTGATTAGCTACAGAGGAGTACTGATAGGCAGCAGCCACTGCGGTCCTGCAGGATCGCTTGTGTGTGTGTCTGTGTGTGTGAGTGTCGGCCTGCGAGTGTGAACAACAGATAGGGATACAGACAGCAGACACGGGGGCAGATCCTGCAGTGGTGCACACCTATGCGAGGGAGTGCGAGAGCCTTATTTACTCCACTACCTGGTTTATTGAGTCAACCCCCTCAGTCAGGCTCTGATGCAGCTGCCTGCCTGCCCCTCTCGGCTCAGCTGCCTCCACCACTGCTGCGTGCTAAGTTACCAGGCTTTAGAAGCATTTGTGCCAACCTAACGTTAAACACAATCACAAAAGCATAAACTTGTGCTCATGCAAACATCGTTGACCGTGCAGGGGCACAGCACCTCTGTGCTGGCGTAAACAGGTTCAGTGTGTGCAGTGCAGACTGCACACACTGAACCTGTTTACGCCTAATGAGACGACATTATTTATAGTCCGGTGTGACAGCAGCGGCCTCACCATTAGACTGATAATGAGTCTCTGGGATATTGATGGATGCTTGTCTATATTGGTATTCACCAAGGAACCGGTGCCACTTCTCCGGGTTGCCGTGGATACCAACGTTGCCTGTTAAATGACCCAATAATAATAATGATAACAATGACAGCACTATGTGGAGATTGAGTTTTAAAACCACAGGGAGAAGGACGCCGGCCGGAGCGCGAGAGTAATGAGGATGGAAAGAGAGCGATACAAATGAAAAGAGGGAAATAAATGTGGAAGAGTGGAGGGGAGGGGGGGGTGTCAGGAGTTTGGGTTTGGATGGTATGTGGGGAGGGGGGTGGGGGGTACATAGGGAAGGGGGGGAAACACACAATCGATGATCAGTGAAGTAGCATTAGCATTGTTCACACATCCCCAGCCTCTCCCCCCCACCCCTCCACCCCCCACCACCCCCTTCCTCTTGCGGCCTCTCTTTCTTTCTTGCTGCAGCGTTGCCATGGCGACCGAGAAATGTGGGAATACCTCTGTCCTTCAGAGAGAGAGAGAGAGGGAGAGAGAGAGTAAAAGAGAGAGGAGGAAGAGATGGAATGAGACAAAGGGCACAAGGAAGGAAGAAAGAGGGGAAGGAAGTGGGGGGACACAAGATGCGGGAGGGCAGACATCGCTCACTGTCTGAGCGCACATTAAAAGCCTTGTTTAGCCCTTGAAGGAGCGGCTAAAGTATGAAACATCGTGATCTTACACACTCGTGTACACACATAAACAAATGTGCGTCAGAGTCGGCGCCCCGCTAATGCATTCAGCTCCCTTTGCTGGCTCCGCTTCCATGAAAGAGAGTTAGTGGAAAGTGTTTTGAGTGAGTTTATGTGCGCAACCACACACACACACACACACACACACACACACATGCTCCTCTCTCTAAAACACACAGGCGTGATTGTGATCACACACATGTTAATCAGTGGCCAGCCAGGCTCCTATGTATTTACCTGCTCTCTGTGTTGTGAGGCCATAGTTACTATGACAACCCATCCAGACTGAAATAGTCTCAGTGGCTTTTGCTTTCCGTTGCATGGCATGTTTCCCTGACATTGCTTACCCAAAATTCTTGCCCGGACTCCCCCTTGTTGTCCACCCATGCAATTGGCTGGTGCATTAGCAAAACTAGTGGAGAGAGCCCCAAAAACCCCCCCACACCCTCCAACATTCAGCTGCTCCTCCTGTCATCTCCCTCTCCCGCATCGCTCTCACCTTCCTGCCAACCTGCTGCAAAGATCCTCCTCAAATTCATTTTATTGGCAGCTAGCATTTCCATGGAAACATCTCGAAACCATGGCAACTATTTGAAATAAGCCAAACGCTTTCAAAACTGCTGCACTCGTCCCCTCACTGTACCTCTTTTCCCTCTCCCTCAGGCTTTACACGCTTAGTTTTTACCTCTTCAGTAGAGACAATATTGTTGTTGCAGTCCACCTGCACATGCATATGCGTGCATGTGTGTGCGGCATAGTGCACGGTGAACTTTTTATACAACCCAACATGTCACTGCTGCACCTGCCTAAGTATGCCTCATTGTGCACATGCATGGATTTGAGCTTTGGAAGGTTTTTTTTGGCCGTGTGAGCCGATTGTCGTTAACAGATGCATGTGTGCGTGTCTGTGCATGTTTGCATCCTCTCCTTGTGCACTCTCTGTAAGAACCAAACATGATTATGGATGAGTGCCTAATGCATAAGCCTCCTCTCCTCCTCCACTTCTTACCTTGAGCTTGTCCTTTCAAGTGTTTCAGCAGCATGCCTGTCTGTCAAACTTCTGACTCCTCCCCCGGGATGCAGCCTGATGATGTGAACCGGAGTAAGACTGAGCTGACTAGCTGCCTGGGAGTCCAGTCACAGCAGCCCTCTCCTGACCAAACCTGGTTTGGACCTGGCACTGCTGCAGCGACTATGGCCAGATAAAGCCCTTTACCAAAGATTACATTTTAGTTTGATTTTAAAGCTGCGGTAAAGCTCAGGGTCCTTTAAACACCATTTATAATTTGATTTTAACAAGTAGAACACATATAACGCAGTTCTGAGTGAGACAATAGAAAATATACTGTATGGGATATAATACAATTATACACTCATACCAAATGAAGGAAAAAAAGAAAGACAAATATGTAAATATGTGAACGCAATTAAGCAAACCACTTAAATTTAAAGATCCCCTCCAGACATGTGTTAAGATGTATAAAAAATACTCTGCTTTGACAAATAATTTATTTCTGATGCGGATTTTACACAAGAAATTCTGTTAAAAATTCTTAATCATATCATATCTTCTCTGTCTTTCTCACTGATAAATTCCAGACTCTATGAATATGCAAATATTTTCCACTTCAGAAGTTAAACTGCTGGAAATAATACGTCTCCTGCTTCACTGTAAAGTCCACTCTCAGTGTTTGTGCACTGGAGGATTCGAGCTTTCACATCACATCATGTGTAAGTTGCATACTGGACCACGATTGGCTCCAAACAGGCGTTAAACTGAAATGTGAGGTGAGGTGAGTGCAGACACTTTCCGTCTTCAGCAGATGAATGTGGAAACTAACAGAGAAGCTCAAACATCCGAATGAAGGAACAAGAAGAAAAATGCATTTTTAAGTGGAGGGGGACTTTAAGAGGGAGATGTCAATAATCCCTATTAATAAGCATGTTTGTCTACACATAGAGGGCCCTAATTTAAGCTTTGGTGTCAAGTTTTTACACATTTTGCCCACAGAAGTGAATCAATTAGGTGAACATGATGAGTTAAACATTACGGGACATCATGTTGACGCCTGTGTAGTTGAAACTTACCTCTTGCTTCCATTTGAATCTGTCACTTTGCACTGTTGCCCAGTGTTGCCTAAAGCTTAAAAGAGCACCATCATATGTTGTTCCAGTAACAGCCGAACCGCTCACTTTACGACAGAGGAGCACATAAAGCGCAGACATTTTCATTTTCATCACAGACAATCTAGTCAAACATATTTACTGCCTCATTTACCAGCTTTGAAAGATCCCCTCTTCAGATGAGAGGGATGGATAAGATTATAGACAGCATAAAGCTTTCTGTAGCATCGACTGTGGTTTTCGTGTATGTAATTATAGAGCGGAGCACATCCAAAAGAAAAGGTTTGCCTTTACTTACCAAGAGAGAACTTACAGATTGACTGGACTCTGTGACCGCAGTGAGCTGGATCTAACTTATCATCTAAGAGCTATTAAAAGTTGTTTATTTTTATTTTTTTGAGGTAGAAATCAGAGGAGTCTCTTTAACACCGACCGGCTTTGAGTGTGGCAGTGCTGACTGAGACAGGAGATGTGAAGAAAAACATTTGTGCAACCAACAATACTTTTTGTGTGACTTTACTTGAGTGCCAAAAGAGGGAAGATGAAGAAGAAGAAGGGAAAAAAAGAAGTGCCATAACTGTGAAATTTAATCTGTCCTATTTTAGATCCGTCAGTAATAATTGATATCTCGCCCACAGCTCTGAAGCATCAGTGTGCTTTGATTTTATCTGAAGGATCTAATTGTAAAGCTGTGGTCATACAAGCACTGGGAAACTAATAGCATCACTCTCGACACAAAATAGATAAAATAATCTCCATCCTTAATAATACAGGAGGAAGTTCAGATACGTGGGGAGAAAAATGTCTGCATCCCTTTAATGCTGAGCGACTCTCACTGTCTTCATCAAAGAAAGCAAAAAAAAAAAATACATAAAGCTTTACTCAGTATTCTGCTTGAATCATGACAATCTCACCTTGTCTTCTTTCTCACCTTCCCCTTCAGCTTTTTTTTTTTTTTTAAATGTAGGCCTACAGTACTTTTTCTTTTTTCCTCCGCTTTGCAGTTTTTCCCAACGCCGGATTCCTTAAAATAAAGCTTTTCTCGTCTTTTCTTCAGCAAGTAAAGAGAAATTAGCGTAATTGTTTTAATGAGAAGCCCTCGAGGCGTTTTTTTTTCTTCTTCAGCCTGTGTTAGCAGATGAGTCCCTCTCACCTAAAGCACAAGGCTGTCCCCAAAATCAGAAATGAAGGAGAAAAGAAAAGAAAAAAACACGGTACCAGCAGAAAAATATAATATAATATAATACACTCACCAAAAACAATACCTTAAAATAATAATACTATTACTAAACATAATGCAGATGAAAGCGCCGCCATATACACAAGTCAATTCCCCAAAGACCTGCTCAGGATTTGCTCAGTGGGGGAATAATAATAAATAAAAAAAAGAAAAACAATTACAGTGCCATGAAATGAATAAAAGGTATATTCAGTTATCGGAGTCCTTTGAAGATGGGTGAGGACGAGTAAGCAAATCTAATTCAACAGTGAGGGCTTTGCGTTGCAGAGGAGCCTACGAGAAAAGAAAAACTCCCAAAGTGCAGCGATTAGTTGGTAGTACTGCCAGTTCCTTCTTCTCTGGGGAGTCGTGTGTGTGTGCGTGTGTGTTTATATGTGTGTGTGTGTGTGTGTGTGTGTGTATGGGCGTGAGGAGGTTGTAACCGATCCGGTTTGTGACTGAGGAGATAAAACTTCAACGGTTACAGGATTCCTTGGATTTAATGATGAGGAGCCAACAGAGGTGTGGACATTAAGATCAAACACATGCAGGGAGAACAAAATGAACACAATTTAGGGGCGGGGGGTCGGATGGGGTGACAAAAGAATAGCAGCACCTTATCAACATGTGAGTATCAGGCAGTTAATAAGGAGGACCTCCATCATTTTGCTGCCTCCTCCAGAACAGCTCCATAACTCCCCGTGATGCTTTCATGCGGTTTCTTGGAGTGTAGGATACTGGAGCGTCTTTCAAAGAGGGGAAAACCTCCAGTTCTACAAGGAGGTGAGAGAGGTGTAAATCTTTTAATAAGAGTTCACTGATACCGGGGAGGGGGGTGATGCGGTGGTCATGTTTTTTCGGGAGAGGTATTACGGCCAACGAAATATAAAATTTATTTTTAAGATTCTTTCATTTCTTTTTAAAGTGTTGTGAGTGGTTTGGCGCCAGGCTACATCTCTTATCTCCTCGGTCTACGTTTTACATCCAGACTCCTCAGATCAATCAAAATTCAAAGGTGGCCGAGCTTTTTTCCATCGCTGCTCCCTCACTGTCAGATCTTCCCCGTCTTCACCGCTTTTAAATCCCAGCTGAAGACCCACCTTTATAAAAAAATCGCCTTTGATTTCCCTTAATTTTTTACACTGTCTATTTATCTCTTCATTTCTCTCTCTCTCTTTTTTAAAATTATTTATTAACTGTATCTCATATTTCTAAATGAGCTCTATAAATAAATTTGACTTGACCTGACTAGATTAGGCAAGAAAATACTTTAACCAGCATCATAAATTCCTGCTCAAAACGAATTGCTTTTTGTTGCAAAAACGTCCAAGGCTCTCTGAATCACTGCAAAAAAATAAAAAAATAAAAAATCGAACACTTTCATTTTTCTTGACAAGAACAGATTAAAAATATTTTTACACATTTCCTGCAGTGTGTGATGTCTGGCATCTTCCAATTTTAACAGTTAAACAAAGTGCCATGAAGTATTTCTCACCCCTTTTTTTTTGTTTTTAGCACAATTGGTGCACGGGTCCAAGAAACAATATGAGAAAACAGTTTGGATCTTTGAATTTGTGCGTTTGCATCTTGCAGCAGTGTGTGTGTGTGTGTCTGTGTGTGTGCGGATACACTAGCGTCTGGTAGGAGTGTCGAGACATCACGATGTAGCAGTGTTTGCACCCGAGGCTGCAACTGCCATTTGAAATGGCCTCATAGTCCTTGTCTGTTACATGACCATGCAGATCAATCATAATGTCAGTACATGACTTAACAGAGCTGCTGTTACAGATCCACCATCATGTTTCACAGTTGGTACATGATAAAGACTGAAGGCATCTTTTTTTTTCTATATTCCTCCAAATTTAAGAGAAAAAGAGAAAACATTGAATTAGATGTGTTCATTACATCAGATTAACCATTTTACTGCCTTATTCTGTAGACAGGAAGTTGCTGTGTAAAATATTAGGCTGTAGTTTGGTACCGAGTAGCAGCCATCCTATTAATTGTCTGTCTCGGCCACTCTTTGTCTTCATCAGATCGGTTTGTCATTGTTTTGCATATGTTTTCATGATTTCCCAGACTGTTATTCTTTTCACACTGTACAGATGGATTTACATACAAAATATGTGGCACGTTTGTGTGTGCCAACATATTAGACACCTACACACATATGCATGCGTGCGTTGCACCCACACACGTTCTGTTAGATATTTATTCCTTAAACCAGTGTTTTCGTTGCCACATAGCAACCATCTACTTTAATGGTTTACAACTCCTAATTCCTGATCCCAATCCTACCTCTAAGCCTGACATCTTGATATCCACACATTTTTTTCTGTCATACTAATCAATTATAAAAGAAATGTCACATTCAGCAGACATGTTCATTACACAGAGCAATCAATGTGCTGTATCACACATAGCTTTGAGACTATACTGGGGAGCAGTGAGTAAAATATTCTCTATGGCAAAGCAATTGGACAGATGTTGGTAAGAAAAGTCAGGCATCTTTCCAGTAGGTGTTACCCTCTGCTGCCATCGGGCTTTGTCACAAATCTGTTTAAATGGGTACGCAGTGTCCAGTTTGGCGACCTCAGATTTGCAACTCTTTTTTTCTTTTTGCTGATGATGTAGTTTTGCTGACTTCACTGGATGACCCACATAAACCACATGCTGAGGAGGTGTGCAGCCAACTACTGCAGCAGTTGGAATGATTTTCAGCACCTTTAAAGATCAGGATACTTTGAAGAAGTATGGATTGCTTCCCTCCGGTTTGGACTAAGTTGCTGTCCCAAGCGGAGGAGTTCTGTGGACTCAGTGTTGTTTCTAAAAGGATATGGCTGGTGATTTTCTATATTTTTCTTATTATCATCAAGTCTCAGGTGCAGAGCCAAACCAACAATGGATTGATCGACTTGTGTGTGTGTATCCAAAGCCTGATATCTTTTTCCTCTGCGCCCTAGACCTCCAAAAACTGCATTGGGTGCATTTGGTTATGTTAGTTTGTTTAGAAACGGCTCTAAAGAGTGATCACATTTTCAGTCTCTGGAGAGTAGTTCTGTGTAATAACACTTTTCCATCTACGGTGCTTCGGTAGCGTGTTGTGCAACATATCCAAACCTCTTTTAGTTTTTTGGAGTTTTTTTATACACGCTACCGCAACCGTTATCTACATTTGGCCCGTTTTGACGACAGAGGTCTACAGCACAGAGGAATAAAATATGTACGGTTTTGAATACACATGCGATACTTGTAAGTAGATCATTTCATTATTGGTTTGGCTCTGCACATGAGAATTATTGACAATAAGAAAATATAGAAAATCGCCAGCCAAATCCTTTAAGTGAGGATATATGTAAGATCAACATTCAGCATTAGACTAACTGGAGGTTGGTGTAGGATCAAACAGGGATGGATTTGCCATGATGAAGAGGAAACTGATCCAGATGGCAAAGCCGTGGATTTAATAGTTGATCTCCATTCCAACTCTCACCTACGATCTACGAGCTCTGAGTGGTGACGGATACAATGAGATCATGAATATAAGTGGCTGAAACGGATTCCACTTCATGGTGTCGCGGCTCAGCCTTGATACAGGATGAAGAGCTCAGATATCCAGAAGAACCGCAGCATTTTTTGTATTTAAAGAAGCCAATGTAGGTGATTTGGGCATCTGATCTGATCTGAATGCTTCACTTTGGAGGTATTATGGACATGTACAGCTTGGTGGAGATACCAATGAAGACCCACAGCACATGGGAGGGATTATAGGCTATAAACTATCTGGCTTGAGAACGTTTTCGGATACACCCGGAAGAGCTGGAGGATGTGGTTGGGGGAGGACAATCTGTGCTAATTTAGCCTACTTCACATATGACCTGGATCATGTTAAGTGGTGGGAAATTAGTGATATAATGAAAAAAAAAGCACCCAGACACACTTAAATATGGTAAATCTGCGTTTAGTAACTCTACACTGATGTTATTTGGTTCAGTAACACTTGTATATCAATAAGTCTATGGCAAGAAAGTGTCTGAAAAACTAAGAAATACACATTTTACAGAGCACTTTATGCCCTTTTAGTCTGAGATACATACCGTGTAATCGCAACATCCTCGATTTAACTGCGGCCAGGGACCCCTGTTGCATGTAATCCCCTCTGCTCTCCCCCAGTGTTTCCTGTCTGTCTCTATTATCAGTTATAGAGGGAATTTAAAGGAGAAATATGTCACGCTAACAGCAGGGCTTTAAAATGGGTGTTTAAAATACAGGAGAGAGCTGTTTGCCCCTCTGTCCCCGTCCTCTCCTCCACATACTCAAAGTTCACGTGGTTTTTTAGGTCAGGTGGAATCTCTCTCAGTTGATCCAGTTTGTTTGCTTCCATGGCTGCAGCACGCTGTGTTTGTGTGCCAATGTTTCATATTTGGCAACCTGGGGTGTTGAAATGGGTGTCAACCTGATCTCACAGAAATATGTGAAATGACCACAAGCTCTTAACACCGTATTATGTGGTGTTGGTGACACGTAATGTGTTAAAGTTACGTGCTATAGCACCACGATCAGGTTAAATGGGCAGTGAGTCGAATCAAACGGGCCATAACAAAAACAGACGTTTCACACCAAAATGGACATTTTTAAAGGAGGAGGCGCTGGCTGAAGTATTATAGTGGGAGAAGCCAGTATCTCAATTTAGCATGTTAAATATCTGATAACATATTCTAGTCAGTTTATGAGTTCGTACAGTAAATATATTACATACTGGTCCTTCAAATGAAAAACTTACAAAACAATGACTTTGTGTCTCATAACTCCACAATTATAACCCTGCTGACCTTAACCAATCCCTTGTAAAAAAAAAAAAATATATATATATAATAATAAGTCTGAGTCAAAATGTCCTCACGTTGGTTGATTTTCTTTTGTGGGTCAGTGACAAATAAGTGTTGGCAAGATGAGCAATTCAAAAATATCTTTAAAACTATTTAAAGCAGCATCAGCTTTGTTAAAATGTATTTTTGTTGGTTTTATGTCATTTGAAATGACATTTGCACCATTTTTTTTAACCAAAAGTAAGACTGAATGCTCCTGAAAATGTCAAATGGTGTAACCACAAAAGAATGATGAATATTAAATATTTTATCCACCTACAGTGTATTTAAGTGGACTTATACTAATAATTGCTTCATTTTTCAATAAATGAAATGGTCCTTGATCTCCATGATTCCCCAGAATAAACGTAATATGTAGAACAATTGTATTCCATTACCTTTATTTAATATAAAAAGTTATAATGTAAGATCATGCCAAACTAGTTGATATGGTGTTTTATTGACAATTTACTGTTTTTAAGCAAGTTGAATTATTTGGTACAAAGTTTTTATGGTTACACCACTTAGACATTTTTGCCATAATCCTCTAATATATTCTCTCAAACTGGATTAAAAGCAGACATGTGATGCTGGGTCCACAAAAAAAGAATGTGTGCAAGTTATATATTCATAGATTTATTTTCCCTTTAAATTTGACTAAACTACATGGACACAAAAAAGAAACGTCATTGATCCATACACAGGCACGGGCCGAACAACACCCAGACACCCTCCGTGCAGACAAAGCTGTCTATTTCTGTCAGCCACATGCCATCATGAAGTTGTCATTATTGTGAAATGTGAGGGCAACTCTCTCCTGTTACACCTCCAACCACCCACCCCGCCCCCATCCAAACCCCCCACTCCCCACCGTACATTATGCTCATTATATGGGTCGTGAGCTCGAGGGGAGGGTTTGTGCTCTTTAATCAATGAACACGATGACACAGGGTATAAGTCATACTGGTATTCAGTAGCACAAACCATGGCAACAAAAAAAAAAGAAGGAGAAAAAAAAAGCGCACACACATTTACACACAGAGCGAAAGAAGATGAAGATAAAAAACTCTGTGTGGGTTTTGTGTGTTGTGTAAATGTAATGTGTGGCGATCTGGATGCAGCGTGAAATAGGTGGACAAACACTGTGTGCAGTGTGGAGAAGACAGGTGGATGGTCCTGTATGATATGTGTGTGTTCTGCCTCTGTTTCATTTAGTTCTTATACTGTAATTACACGGATGAGACTCACTGCAAGGCTCTTTCCCTCTAGTGCTTTCTTTCTCTCTCTCTCTCGCTCTCTCTCACACTTACTTTCTCTCTCCCTCTCTCTCACACTTACTTTCTCTCTCCCTCTCTCACCCCAAGTCTGTGATTCTATGTATAATTACTTGCATAATTATAGTTCCCTCCATCCTACTGTTTCAGGACGTCTGTTTCTGTCTCTCCGGTATCTCTTGTCTTCCTTTTTCTTGAACACACACACACACACACACACACACACACACACACACACACACACACACACACACAGGCATAATAGTGCTCGCACCCTGTCGATTCTTGCCTCCCTTTCGCCCGGTGGTAAGACTTGTCTTGTCACTCTCTTCTCTCTCGTCTTCATTTGAGGCAGGCCTGTTCTAATATTGGAAAGACAGCAGAGCAGATACAGTGTGTATGAAGAACCCGACGGTTTACTCCTGGGCTGCCGTGCTTCTTCATTATTCATTCAGACATCACAAACTTAAAGAGCTTTAAGGTGTGTCACAGGGAATGAGGGGAAAACAAAATGCTCTATCATTTTTATTTATTTATTTTTTCCTGCTTACTACTTAAAGCTTTCTGAAACTGTGCCGTTATGTGTAAGAATAAAAAGGGAGAGGCACACACACACACACACACACACACACACTAACACTAACGCTGACAGCAGCATTGTAAACCTGCATCTCCTCATGTTTTGAAAGTTTCTTCAGGCTTGCGGATGATGCCGGTGGATACAATTAGTTTGATTGCTTAGCAACTGAACATCACTTTGGAGAGAGGGAACAGAGGGTAAAGCTCAGGTGGAGAATCGAGGTTACACGCTGTTTTTTTTTTCTTCTGAAGAATCTGTTTTTCCCAAAAAACTTCCATGCAAAGTAGCATGCGGTGGATCTTCAGCGCTGCTTTCATGTGTCAATCAGCGGAGTAACACACCACGCTGTGTCTCAGGCTAACTGACAATAAGATTATATCAACACCTCACATAATCCACGCGCACGCAGCCACGCACACACTTGCAGTCATTTACTGCTCGATAGGGTTCAACATTTTAAGCTTTGTGCTGCACTGCAGGTCTACTGTGCAACCAATCGTGACCTACTTTCAGGTATCTGGAGGATTTTCCCAGCTTTATCTGGGCATTTATGCCCTCACCCTGTTTCAACTCATCTTTAACAGCATGCTGCAATGGGGAAGAGGAAATGCAATCTTTTGTGGTCAGAAGAAGTGCTGAATGTTTTAGGGTGAGTGCCAGGAGTCCGGATTAGGCTGGGACATTATGGAAGTCTTTAGGTTTGGGGCTTTGGTCAGTGATGAAATAATGGTTTGTAATAGTTCTTAAGAACCTGCCACTCATGATTATAACACAGACCCTAATGATGGTCAGTTGTGGTCTTTGTCACTGTGCTCTTACCCCCTCTGCTGGAGAGACACAAGACCAGGACCTGATGCTGACAGTGGTGGGACAGACCTGGAGAGTAAAGTAACCCCACATCTCCAGAGAAGGAGTGGGGGGGTATTTATACTGCAGCAGACAACTCCAAAAAGCAAACAGTCAGAACTTCTGCTTTTTGTCTCCAACTTGATCTTTTTTTTTTTTCATATCTTCTTCAGTCACATGGTGGAGCTTGGTGTGTGTGTGTGTGTGTGTGTGTGTGTGTGTGTGTGTGTGTGTGTGTGTGTGTGTGTGTGTGTGTGTGTGTGTGTGTGTCTGTGTAAGGGAGGGCGGGGTCACTTGGGACGCCGGTCTGGGTTGCAGCACATCGGTGAGGCTTTAATTTGGTGTGTGAGGCGAGCTGCGGCGGACTCTCCCAGCAGAGACGGTGCTGTGTTTGTTTTGCGGGTGTGTAAATTAGCGGTAATTCGTTTGCTCAGTAATGACGTGGGAGAGCTAATTAGGGCAGTGTTGATGGGTGCATTAATTAGTCTCTAGTGTGTGATGCTAATGAGACCCTGATTCGAAGTGTGTGTTTGTGTTTGCATGTGCATGAGTGCAAGCCATGTATCTGTAAAGGCCAACAAGTACAGGTCATGCCATGAGATATGTAGTATGAGAGCGTGTTACGACAGGGAGTGTGAGCCTGTGACTCGACATGTGTGCCCTCTGCTTGTATGTGTGTGTGTGCGTGTGTGCATGAAGGACGCAGCAGGTCCATATCTGTGTATAAGAACCCCTTTAATCCTGGTGGCTCCATGATGTCGGCCATGCCTGGCTGAATAGTGATCCCTCCATTCAACCATCGCAGGGCCGACGGGTCTCGGCTCACACATCACACAACCTAACACCGCAGCGAGGAAGCGGGGGTGTGCAGTTGGTCGGTCACACTGCGGTGGGTTCGCCGCTACAGCTGCATCACAATCATAAATTCATCCCAACCTATAAAAACGTCCTGGACACAAAACAGACAACACGGGGAGCCGTAATGGATGAAAGGCTGTTTTATAAGTGTGCTCAGTGACAGGTCCACTTCACAGATAAGAAGGATCCATCTGTGTGTGGTCACAGCGGGGCAGTGCTACTACACTACTCTCTGGCTTCTCTCAGTCAGGATGTGACAAGGTGGCAGCTTGCAGTAAGAATTTATGGCATATTACTGATGTGGCATTCGTCATAGCAGTGGCTGAAAGGCAAGCATAGAGTAGGGGGGGGGGGGGGTTGGCTTTAGAGCTTCACCAGTGATCTATTCTAATCATATTTATTCATGACTATCCCGTTATACATAATCCATTACTATTCCTGTTCAACTTTATCCTCTTCGGTTCGCGCTGTCTGTCGCTTATTTCTTCACCTCCTCTGCTTTCTCTTGTACGACTGGAGGGGAGAGGAGAAAAAAAAAACACATTTAAATCAGCATGAGAGAGACCAGTAGATGTGTAGTAGATGCTTAAAGAAAAACAGCACTTGGTGAGTGCTTGGTGATTAATATTCAGTAAGAGCAGCTAAAAATGTTCAACTTAAAGTTTCACAACAAGAGATGTGGAATGTATGAGAAGAGGGAGATTTGTCATGCAAAGCTTTATTGAGGACTGTCAGAGAGCGACCTGCCATGCTCCTGCTTTCACTTTGGGACTACTAGTGCTGTTTTGAACTGAATTTAAAGTTGCATACCTCGAACCTCCAGCCTGCACTCCACGAGGTCTTCCCCGAGATCGTTGACAGCCTTGCAGGAGTACCTGCCTCCGTCAAACATGCCCGGCTTGCGGATATTCAGAGTCAACACTCCCTGGTTGTTCTGCATCAGAAACTTGGGGTCTTCACCGATTATCATATTGTTCTTCATCCAAATGATCTTTGGCTGAGGAACAACGTGTTTGAAGAGGAGGAGGCAAATTTGGCGGGGTGGAGGACGAGAGAGGAGAGGAGGAGGAGGAGGAGGGAGTGTATAAACAGAGCGAGTGATGTTGGGAGGGTGGGAGAGCAGAGGGAGAAAGGGAGGAGGGAGAGGTGAAATTAGGTCAGCATTTCGGCTTGACAAATCTTTGCCGATTCGCAGGGATAAAAAAAAAAAAAAAGTGTGTTCAAAGATCTTCCTGCTCCACCTCTTGTTCTAGCTTCAGACATAAAAATACACTCCTGCTGCAGAGGCATAAAAACCCAGTGTCTGTTCTACACTCACTGTTTGACGCTCAAACTTTAAACACAAAGCATGAAATCGACGACGTACCCTTGCAGCTCGGCTACCAGGGGCCATCCCAGGTAAAGTATATGCAGGATGGGTGGTGATGTAGCACTGTAGTGTGTATAGTTTAGTCATTTGCAAGATACAGATTGCCTATATCACACAGTGTTTCTCTTATTTTGCCCTGTGCTTACATGATAAGTTTATAATATTTACTAAATAGAAAGTAAATATTCTATATTACAATGTTCCAGATATTATTTTCAATATAGTTTGCAAGTTGTTGGGGTTTCTTTTCAGTATTTTCATTAAAATGTCCTGTTATCCTTTCTAATATCCATAAATTTGCAGCAAGCATCTTGTTCCTTTTCAATCCCATTTTCAGAGGAAATAAGTGTGATTATAAATGAATAAACTGAGCTACTTCACACAGAAATTGTTTCACTGACACTCGACACAGGTGTACGGTAAAGGTGTAAGTACCTTAGGGAAACCGCGGACGGCACAGCTGATGGCTGTTGTGTAACCTGCAATCACACTTCTGTCCACCAGGGGCGCTGTGAATTTAGGGGAACTGGTTGGGTCCCTCTCTCTGAAGGGTGTGGGGCTGAAGTCCAAATCTGGACAGGAGGAAAAAAGTGTTAAATGTCTCAGTTGATTTTATTTTTTACTTTGAGAATGTGCTGACATTAAGGTGCAAACATGTCACATTATAATAGCCTTCATCATGGCGGTCGAGGAGTTTCTGGTTTCTCTGTATAAGGGTATATGATGATGAAAGAATGTGTTGCCTTTGTACTGAAAAAATGGATATTCATTATATTTACCCACTGTGGTAGGTTAAGATGAAAGATTTTATTTTCATATTTATATGTTTGGTGTTGAAGTCATTATTATTTTCTCTTGTATATTTCTATCCACTAACAGTAATCATATTTTGTGAATAATACATTTTAAGGAAAGGATGATGATAATGTTTTTGGTATACTTATATAAAGAAACTGCAACAAGCCTCAGACACCGCTGTGATGAAGGCAAAATAGCAACAAAAAAAAGAATAATTTGGGAAGTTTGCAAAAAGTGAAAAAAAAAACTTAGTCTACTGAAATGCTTAATTAGTTACTAGAATAACTTTTAGCTGCTTTGGGGTTGTTTTGCTCGCTGTAATTATTCCTCCTGTTCACACTGACCATAAAATGGTCCCCTCTAAATTCGTTTACTATGTAAGTGTTCTCATTTTAAGCAAATATGCATTTAAAGGTTTATCTAAAGACAATATTAAAGTTCAGCTGAGTTAGACAAATAAAGCGAATATCTTTCACAGTTATTAGGAGGACTGTGGATTTTGTCTCCCATAACTTACATTAAAAACACATTATTACGGGATTTTCTAATAGCCACTATAAACAGGAGGAATGATTACAGCAAGAAAAAAAAACATGCATAAATGATCATATGGACACCTGACTGTTGATTTAGGACTGACTTGAAAAACTGTCAACCTCTCCTTTAATATCCATCCCACATCCTGTTAAACTAGCTAATTGATTCAATTCGCAGATTGGAATTATCGAGTGAGGAAGCAGATTTTTTGTGTTATCCAGAGGTCAGTGTGTACTGTACTATGATCCACAATCCTCACATTTTTATAGGCCAGACTGCTGTTGGAAACACAAAAGAGATTGGCTGGTTGGCTGCCAAATTTTCTGGTAGAGTAAGCAAAAGGCAACAACACAGAAACAGTGGCAGCATTTGGCTGGTGGCAGGTGTTAATTTCCCAGCCTAGCTGCTCTCCTAATCCATTGCCAGTATTAAATATTATTTAACACTCTGTCAAAGTAATAATTCTGTTGAGGATAATCAGTATGAATTCATTTTCTCAGTTTACTCATTTAATTTCGTAAATGATCAACTGTAAGTATTCAGATGTTATTAATGAGTTATATAGTAACAAAATCATATTATATATCATGTATTTATTTGGTCATGTTTGCATGTGCAATGTTAACAGCCTGCCTGATACTTTCCTCTTGTCAGTATTGCACTCATAATGTACCATAATGCTTGTTGTAGCTGAATACAATGTGGCCTGCAGCTCAGCATGCGTTAGATGTTCCCTGGCATCAAAAGCAATGCTATCTCGTTACAGAGAGCGGTGCTCTGCGGGGATTTCATTACCTGTTTTGGTAATGGTTGCCGTGTTCTTGCTGACGCCAGCCGCATCGCTGAGGCCGCAGATGTTTTCACTGAACACTCGAAAGGAATACTCGTTCCCCATGACCAGGTCAGACGCAGTGCAGCTGGGCCTACGGTTGTGCTCATAGACCGTGAACCACTCCTGATGCGAGAGAGAGAGATAGAGAGAGAGAGAGAAAGAGAGAGAGAGAGAGAGGGGAAGCAGAGGTTCAAAGAGGCTTAAAGCTGAGGTTGAGATCCAACATCCGCGTTCTTCTAGTCCATCTTCCTGTTGATTCATACAACATAATGACCGTGACAGTATAGTGAGGCTTTGAAGTTATGTGAAGAATCTCTGAGCAGTCACTGCTAGAAACATCAAGGGTCAACTGGACAGTGATAGATCTTGGAAAGCAGTAAATATGTAATGCTTTTAAACAAGACTTACTCCACTTTCTGCCCATCTTTGTCATGATGTAGGAAACAGTTTGCTTCATTCTCAAATCGCCCTAGAGAGCAGTTTTCATCAATTCAATGGCAACTGAATGATATTTTCACTGTACGCCAGTGACCATAAGGTTGCACAACCAAGATTAACCCAGATGAGCTGTCATTGCTTTAGCTGGAAAATGTGGAAAGTTACAGATTGCAGGTCTAACCCAACCATTTTTGACAAATCTACAGTGTATAATCACAGCAGGTCTGTTCCAATGGGTGCATTCCCTAAAATGTTAGTTTGATCATCAGTAAACTATGCTTTTGTTGTCTGCTTCGTTAATGTACTGAAGAAGCCTTCTGGATGAGAGTCTCCAACGTCTTCAAGAATCTACAACAAGTCCAGTTGCTCTTTTTTTTTGGATTACCGTGAAAATGGATGACTGACAAACTTCACAGTCTTCTTCGCTGATGCAAATGAAGGAAACAAGCAACTATTCATGTCACCAAACCATCTTGAAAAGTTATGTGAGAAAGCAACGACACCAAAGACGTGGATGAAGGTAAGGCAGTTTGCTGACGTCGCTTTCGAGTAGCTAAACTTGCTAAAATGATGTAGCTGAGAAACTGGGAATAAATGGAACGATGTTAACTCTGCAGAGAGTTTAGGACCAATTCCTTCAAACTTTTTCAAAAAACGAGAGGCCTAGGTAATCGGATCATGACACAACCATATTAATGAGTTTATTCAGCAGATCTCAAACTAAAAATGATTTAAAAAGTCTGTTCCTGAATCACTTTACAAAGCTGTACAATTTCACTAAAGTTCAAGAATAGTTCAGACCTCCAATATGGCTGCGAGCGAGTTACATCACCTGAACCCCTGCTGTGCACACATATACACCTCCCGCTATGCGTACCTTGGTCTTCAGGTCAGACTTCTGAATAGTGTAGCCGATAATCTCACAGTTGCCGTCGTCTTTGGGCGGCTTCCACTCCAGCGCAGCGTTGAAACCCCAGATATCTGTGACAAGCACAGCGATGGGAGGACCGGGCTTGTCTGTCAGGTTTGTGAGAAGAGGAGACAGAACAAGATAGAGTTGAAGGATTCTGTGTTAAAAACTGTGAACAAGACAGACTCGTCAGACAATCGCTCAAGTGTCTCGCACAGGTGTAGCTAGGTTGAGATAACTAACTACTCTTCCCTGCCTGGCTAGACATGCAGGCAAGCTTTAAGAGGCAGAGGTAGATTGATAACCAGATCTGGAGCAGGGAAGTCCCACCGAGAGAAAGAAATCAACCCTCGCAGGCAGCAGAGATTTGGAAAAGATTGACATATTAGCAAAGCAAAAGACAAAAGGCACAGAGAGAGGCAGTGATAGCTGCATACATTACGAGAAAAAACTGTGTTGGCATAGAACTGACAAACTGAGAAATAGTATGCTTTGCCTGACTGGATCACAGAGAAGAAGAATCCCTTTGTGTGGCCTGACAGTGCAGTACAGAAACTCTGTACAACATTGTAATGTATTCGTCACTAACCTCTTCCTCCCCCACCCCCCTATCATACAGCCATTTTAAGGGGGAGCTGAGGATCTTTAGGGAGCGATAGCAGCTCAACCATATATGACACATAGAAATGGTTTACATCATCTGAAAGCTGGGAACCTAGAGAGTAATTTGACATGAAGCTCAGCACTGTGTGTCAAGTTTGTCTAGTAATAAATCTGTAATAAATATTGTGTTTTAGTTAGGCGCCTATTAAATCTATCTTGAACGTTTAGAGTGTATAATGAATAATATGATGGATGTGATGGCCATTCCCACGCTCAATTACGTCTCATAAGTTGTTACTTCTATTTGGTCAAAAATCCCTCCAAAAATCCACTTAAAGACATTAAGACCTTGAGGAACACCATAAAAAAATCATGCTGTGATTTGTTATCAAGAACTTTTGACATTTGAAGATTTATGTAAGAAATCACCTTATTGTCCTCTGAAAATCCTCTGTCTTTACTTTGTGGTTGTAAAGTTTCACGAGGCTGTGATTATAATAAGTCATTTTATAGAGTGAGGTCAAGCTTAGGGGGAAAAAAATCATCTCACTACAATGAAATGGCTACTATGGGAACTAACATCATCACACATGAAAACAGTTGGGCTCATTGAATCCACAAGAGTCTCCAGCTTTCCAGTCATACCCAATTTATTCAATTCCAAGACTGTTTAGGGACCCCAGTATGCAGAAATATTCAAATACACCATTTTCAGAATAGGCGAAAATAATAAAGTTATACTGCATGCATAAAGCATGGTTTTGCCTAAAACAGCATGGGATTAGCATAAAGTGGGTATGTCTGTAAAGGGGAGACTCGTGAACACATTTTCATTCAGATATCTTGAGGTGAGAAGTCAAGGGAAACTTTTGAAAATGGCCATGACAGTTTTTCCCCTCGCCAAAATGTAGCCCAACTGTGGAGCATTGTTTAACAGCCTCCCCAACAAGCTAACATGACAGTGTTGGTATAAATGGATGCCTTAGGTCGTGTAGTTTCACATGATATCAGGGTCTTCTCTGTAGCTTTAAAACTGAGCACGCCACAGCTTCTGAAAGACAGTAATGTAAGCAGAGGACACCGGCATTCTGCATGCTCTTCTCTGCGGAGTACAGTACAAACAGTGAGCAGCGCTACTGTTTTTGCCTGTTAATCCCTGCTGTACTGTCTCCTGCTCGAACAGTGTAGTGACAGATCAGCTGAGGGGTGGCGGGGTGGAGGGGAAGGGGGGCTGATCAAGGAGAGCTGCAGCTTCTCATTAACTCAACCTTCTCAGCAGGGGAAGTGACAGAGTAGCCCTCAAAATCCAAACCTAATCCCAGTCTACACGCAAATAATCCAAGCAGAGCCCCGCCAAATAATCCACTCCGGCACTCTGACCCGGGAAGACGAGCCGTAAGATGTGGAATGAGCTGGCGGCCGCAGTGGCAGTGCAGGAGCCAGGATTATGCGAGAGAGGAATTGTCGCTTTGATGATTTGCTACTTTGAGTCACAGATCCCTGGGAGTATGAAATTAGGAATTATCATCAAATTTGGAAAAAAAAAAACCTCTTGACATGTCACAGATTTGGGCTAAAGCCATCATCCCCTTCCAAACAGGTTATTAAGCATGTACCTTGTGAAGTATGAACCACGCACCGTGTCCTAATCTTAACGAGAGAACATGCAACCGGAGTGATGGAGGTACTAACCTACAATCTGAATGTGTATGTCAGCGCTGTCCGACATGTTCTCAATCTGAACGGACAGCGTGTACTTCCCAGAGTGCTCTCTCTCTGTGGTGCGGATGAAGAGGATGGTGTCCACATCGCTGGTACGAATTCCCACTGATTTGTCCTCCAGCAACACGCCGTCTTTGTACCAGGTCACGATTGGACGAGGCTTACCCTGCAGTGAGAGTGATGGAAAGGAATCAAAAGGGGAAACAGCCTTTAAAGGAATTTGTTAAATAACGGAATAACTTGAAGGAGTGAAAAAAAGATGTGATTTTTCTGTTTTCTTGAGGTAAATGTATGTGAAAATGCTCTCTGCAAGTCAAAACCCGAGGGTTCAGCCTTCTTTGAGCACTCTGTTTGCAAAGTTAACTCTACGTCCTCCTCAGATGACATCAGATTATTTGCACATGTCTACAAACGGCCGTTGTTGGTAGTCTCTGTTGCTAAAGTTGTTGGTTAGGTGGTTGTTGTTGGTGAAGTTGCTCTGTGGATTGTTCGAGTTGTCCACACACATTTTTCAGCCTGGGGCTTAAACATGTTTATATTCTGAGTAAAGAACAAGTAAAATAAGTGAAATCCTACTGCTATTGTTTGTTTACCAATCAGAACAGAGTTGACTCATCAGGAGGGGGGCCTTAAAGAGACAGGAGCTAAAACGTCTTGTTTCAGACAGAGGCTGAACTAAGGGGCTGCAGAAAGGGCCAGTATAAGATAAATACCCTGCGAGCATATCCATGTGGGCCTCCCATGGGTTAAATGCGGGCTATGTGGGTACTGAGTGGGCTTGGGCTTGAACTGGGCAAATTTTGCGGCTCTCATGTGGTTTCAGTAACATGGGCCTCACATGTGAAGCCCACGTGGGCTGACTGTATGAACCCCAAAAGGGATGTACGTGGGTTAAGCGGGCATGGGCATAAACAGGGCAAATTGTATGGGCCCCATATTGTTTCAGAAACATAGGCCCCACACGTGTTACTCACCCAGTTGGGCCCCGCCTGAAACCCAGTCAGGACCCACTTAAAGCCCATATGGGCAAACACAGGTGGGGTCACCATGGAAACTGCAGACAAACCCACATGGGACCCATATTGCAGCCCAAACTTAAACCTTATGGGGTTGAACTGTAAATCATGCAAAGATATTCCATTAGAGCCCCAGAATATAAATATATACCTAGAAATGTGCAGGATACTTTTTGTCCCCTTCAATGTCATTTTTTCGCAAGTACATTTCTGAACATGTGTGGCGGTTTTTTGCTGTCTGCAACAGGAAAAGCATCTCATGTTTTGTGGCACTCCTATTTGAGTTAACATGTCTCAACTTTAGTTACACCTTCCAGTGTGAAACCAGCCGTTGGAACCGACTCTGTCCACCTCTAGGATAAGATGACAGAACTTTGGGTGCTCTTTTCTCCCAGGAGAACATCATGAAGCCACGTCTCCTGTCTCAGAACAGGCTTTTCATCTGCTTCTTCAAAAGCAGGCAGAGCAAAGGCTCACTTCTTCTTGTCTCCTTGTCTATTTTTATTTGTAACAATGGCTTCCACCTTTGCTACTTTACGGTTAGCTCCTTTTTTTTACCAATGCCATGATTTGCAAGTTTCTGTCAAACTCTGTAATCCTAACGGTGCACTTTGAGCTCTTGCTCTCTTTGTTACTAGCAAAGTTTGCAGATCTTATTACCATTTCAGAAGAAGAGATAATGCCCCATGAGATTGCAGCCATAGGAATATCTTTAGCTTGAGCATTTATTTAGTTAGTTTCACTATCAAATTGCATTTGGGCATGTACGGAAAACTGTGGGAAACCATAAATTTAAATAGGCTAATCACCTGTTCTAAATCTGAGTCTCTAAATCTAGAGTTTCTACTTAAATTAAATCACTGAAGTGTTCACTTAACCTCCCTCCCTCTCTCTCTCTCCCTCCCCCTCTCTCTCTCTCTCTGCAATGACCTATTTTATGTAGTTCATGGAGTGACTTTTTAAGCTCCTTGTATTATCCATGCTCGTACTAACCTGGAAGGGGATGACCATGTTCACCTTATCGCCCACAACCCGGATGACTTTAGTTCTCAGCTGGCGAGGCAGGCGGATTTTTGGATGTTCTGAGTGGTGAACACACATGAAAGACAGAAGGAGGAGATATGTCAACTTCGAGAGAGAGTGGGCGGTGTGGGGGAGTGTGGATATGTTAAATGTACAGCATTCACATTTAGTAGGGTTATGCGTATGTTCATGTGTGTCTGCCAAAAAAATAAATTGTTGGAATATGAGAATACACAGTGGAATTATTCCCTCTTACAGTAAAAGCTGTATGTGGTTAAGAAATTATCCATCAGAGGGTTTACAGTAATTTTAGAACAGCTAAAGAGCCAATGTGAGGTTTGAAAATTAGTTGTTTTTTTCTGCCAGTAAGAAAACAGTACAGTAATGTGCCAAAACAAGGTCTCTCTTACATCTTTAATATTTAAATTAGCATATTGGGGTTAATAACAGATTTTGCTCCCAACACGAGCACAGTGGTCCATTTTAAAATATGACCTATCTGTTTAAAATAATGTGTCTCTGACCCATGATCTCTCTGATAGTAACAGCCTGGGAGAGAGTGGCGGGGGGGCTGCGTCCAGCGATGTTGACAGCCACAACCCTGAACAGCATCTTCTCCCCTACTGGAAGACCCTTCACCCTGTAATTGCTCTTTTCCACCAGTGTCGCATTAGCCTGCACCCACTGGTCACCTGAGGAGATGAGCAGAGACAAGATGATGAACAAGAGTTGACAGAAGAAGAGACTGAAGAACAAGCGAGGAAGTTGTTCGACAATTTGGGAAATACACTAATTTATTTTTCTTGCTGCGAGTTAGATCAGTAGCACTCTCAAGTTGTAGTTGTGGTTTTAGACAATTTGTGGTTTTATGGAGGGTTAGGTACCAGACTATTTCTTGGCTGGAAGCGGTGACTTCCTGAAGAGTCAAAGAAGTCACTGCATCCAGCCAAGAAATTTGTCCACACTTGTCATTTTAACGCCTCGGTTTTTATAAGGAATAAACAAAATATATAATTTTAATTAGTGAGCTGTTGCTAGTAGGTCTATTTTGTTACTTTTAAATAGAGCCAGGCTAGCTATTTCCTCCCGTTTCCAGTCTTTATGCTAAGCTATGCTAAGCTAATCCGTGGTATTGATCTTCTCATATAACTTTCAGCAAAAAAAGTGAATAAGCAAACATCCCAAAATGTCCTGTGGCTTATTGAAAATCTATAAAACACTGATTAATTGGTTGGTAGAAAATATATAGTTATAAACCGGCCAATGTGTTGCGTATATTTACTTCCTTCTTTGCAGTATTCAATGATGTAACCGTCAATGCCGCCTGCTCCGACTTTCTCTGGAGGACGCCACTTGAGTGCACAGGTACTGTCTGTCACATCATCCACTATGAGACGAGTGGGCTCGCTGGTGGGGGCTGAGAGAGACAGGAGCTAATTAATACGTTAATACCCAGTGTAAATGGGAAAGGAGGTAGGTTAAGCTGCCTCAAAATGAGCATTGTATGAAAAGCCTCTGTTAATTAACCATTCTGCTAATGACAAAGGGCAACGCACCAATGGGCATGAAGGGCTTTGAGCTTGCACTTGGCTGAGAGACGCCAATGCCGTTGACCGCAAACACTCTCATCTCATAAAGTACACCTTCTATCATCTTCTTAGCCTCGTACGTGGTGGACTCAAAAACATCAAAGTTTAGCTTGGTCCATCTGGATGAGCCAACCTTCTTCCTCTCCATCAGATACCCTGGAGGAGGAAGCCATGCAAGCATAGGGAGAAGTCATTAAAAATGGCTCGGTGTTCATCGGAGAGGAGTTCAAAAACATTGCAATATGAAAAACAGTGTGGATTGTTAACTGTGGTTTTCTCTGGGGAGGGAGACATCAGATGTGAGCATTAGATGCTGTGTGTTGCAGGGATACCTTTAACTGGAACTCCACCGTCAATAGCAGGAGGGTCCCATGTGATTGTGCTGCTGTCCTCGCCAACTGATATGCATTTGACATTCTCAGGAGGGTTGGGCACATCTGGAGAGGCCGGTTACAGTTGGAAATGGAGGGAGATGAAAGATTTTTATATAAAAAGATGGAGAAATTAGAGAAGCCATGGCTTTGAGAGAGTGTGAAGAAATTAGATTTTTAAGGCACTACAGTAAATTAATAAACATGCAGATGAGATTTGCAGAGTTGATGCTGAATGAAAAACAGAACATCTGGTAAAACATATTTATATAATACTTTCAAATCTTATTTTCATAGCTTTTCTTTGACCCACATTAAATTATTTAGATGTTGTTCATAGCCATGTCTGTGAAAAATTGTGTATACTTCAAACCACATGCTGAGAAATACTTTTTCAAAGAATGCTGTAATGTTTTAGATCTGAAATCAGTTTTTTAAATCCTTCCAGACACTTTTTTTTTCATTCATTTTTTATACTTACAGAAAATCCCACCTGGAGTAGAGACATAGAAATTGCTGGAAATCCATCATATAACAGGTCTGCTTTTTTCAGTATCAAAGTTACAGTATGGTGTCATGATTACGCTTGGTAATTTCCACTTCTTCAAACATCTGCATTATTGCTCAACAAGATCCTAACTTTGACAAAAATGAAAGCAGACTCTGACAGATTGTTTAGCTCTAACAGTTAATATAAAACTTTATAATCAATCACTCATTTGAAGGTCTAAAAACATAAAAATTCATTATGATTGGACACACAGATACATGCAAAAACACCGGTATGGACCTAAAATTCAGCTAATATAGGTTTCTTTTTAAATGGCACAGACAGTTACAATGTTATACGCTTTTTTCACTAATTTCTGGGAATATTTTCTGAACACTTATCAATCTCAGTTCACAAGCCAAGGTCCCCGAAGCTCTCAGCCAGTCAGGAGAAATAGCAGGCGAACAACAAAATAAAAGAAAATGAGAGGTGAAAGAGACGAAAGCGAGAAAAAGTCACTGACCCACAATTTTGACAAAGAGTTCAGCCTTGTCTTCTCCAGCAGGGTTGTTCACGGTGATGGAGTAATGGCCCTCGTCTCCTTTCTCCGCCCCCTCAATAACAAAGCTGCTCAGGGTCTTCCTCGTCTCCACACGGACCCTTCCCTCCGTCTCAGACAACACCTACCACACAGGGCAGGACCGACCGATAGAGACAGACACAACAGAAGATATTGTTGAGGAGAACGGTGTTGCATGACGAAGGCACAGCTGCCACAATGACTGGTTATTCAACCTTCCCACTCTAGTTCATGTTTCATTCTTCTTTTGTGCCGTTCGGTGACTAACGGCTGGATGCTCTGATTGACGCACAAAGGTAGGAAATATCTGACATTGTGTTTGAGTGTGTATGAGGTGAATGGTGAGTATTACTGTCTCCTCACATTGTCTCCTCTCATCCAGCACACAGTGGGGGCTGGATCTCCTGTGATCTCCACGTCAAGGCGAAGTTTGTTTCCAGCCACAACGGTAATGGTGTTCTTGCTGCCGGTGCCACTGGTGTCCAGGTGGATTTTGGGAGGCTCTTATATTCACAACATCAGAGAGGAAGAGGAGGAGAAAGAGAAAAGTGTAGCAGTCAGTCAGGTTAAAGACTCCAGCGTGGTTATTTTTGCATCAAAGTTTCTGGTGGATGATAGTCCCGATAGTCAACATCTTAAATTTAATCATTTTGCAACTTTTGCATTTGAAGCAATATCATGTTAAATTGGGTCATGCAAAACAAGCAAGTTAAAGCATGTGTCTGCTACTAGGTTCATTTTTGTAACACTACTAGTATTTTCAACATTTAAGTAGGAAGATGTTTCTGTGACCACTAACTGTGTGACTTAACTTGTTAAAGAGGGGCAGCAGTCATCTCATGCACGGATCATCAAATTTTAGAGAGGTACTTTAAAAAGCAATTAAAGAGCTGCTAAAAATCTTGTTTTTGCTAACTTCGAGTGGTTTAATGTCTCACTTTGCTGCAGTGATTTAAAACTACTCTCGGGTGTGCCAGTGCATCGTGACATCACTGTTGGGGATGGTCACTAATGCAACAAAGCACAGCACCCATCAGCGATGCTGGATGTGGTGCAACAGACTGGAAATGTCTATCCAGACAGGACAGTGAAACCCTGCTTTCAAATGAAAAAGCTGGCAATGTTTTGTTTTTGTTTTTTATTGCCAACAAATCTCATGTGCGAAGCCAAGCCAACAATAAACTGAGCCTGTTTGTACTGAAGTTCTTTGAGAAATTAACACCGTAGTACAAAGTCAAGAGGTTGTGATATGTAGCACAACAAGTTAACAAAGCACTGTACACAGAACTACTCTCCAGAGACTGAAAACGTGATCGCTGTTATTAGTCTTTGGAGCCGTTTAAACGTGACAGTAATCGTTGTGATGAAGGAATATGTCGCCCAGTGCAGCTGTGTGGCTCATTTGGGTGTTTTTAATAGTTTTTGGACAACCACAGGGGTCTACTGCACAGAGGAATAAGTTATAGCAGGCTTTGGATACTTGTTAGTAGAGCAATTCATTGTTGGTTTGGTTCTGCACATGAGATTTGTTGACAATGAGAAAAATATAGAAATTCGCTGACGTTAAGTTAATCTGTAATGCATATTGATGTCTCTGTTTACAACTAAAGTCCCACAACAGAAAACATGAAGTTGACTTTATGGGAGCACACTGGTTGGACATTGAATCTGTCTGATAAGATTAAAGTTTTCAAATTCATATATTCAACTAGCAACCTAATATGTGTGCATACAGTGTAACCCCATGCCTGTGCTGCTTGTTTCCTGCACCTCTGAGAGCTTTTCTGCTTGTTAAAGATGCCTCGTGGAAACACTACCTTACTTTGAACATTGAACATTTATTATTGAAAAAAAGAAAAAATCCCTTTCAAACCAACTTTCTCTAACCGTGGTTAGCAGGATGAGGCTGTTTTCAAGTAGGACACATGCTGTTTGAAAATTTGTAGTGCACATACTGCAAATTCTTGACCTATATATCTGCACCATCTCATAGATCTAACATTTACTTTCATGCAAGGTGATAAATGTACATGGTAGTTTAGCGATATATTCCTGCAAGAACATATCTTTACGAAAATCCACACCTACCTTGTCGGGGAACATAGTCAATCTTGATTTCTGAGAGGACAAAAAATATGAATCAGCCTTATTAAAATTTGAGATGGTTAGCTCATAGTCATAAAATTCATCAAAAGCTTCAAAATGTTTGTTTTGGGTGTTGTTCTAACCCAGGAAGTTGAGTTTTGCGGACAGAGAAAGCGCATAGCCATCAGGTACAAAGGTATAATCTCCAGCGTCCGAAGGCTTCACGTCATTAACCGTCAGCTTGTGGGTCCTGGGGACATGTTAGCAGATATTACCAAGGAGACAACACTCATTGTAACCGGCAATTATGCAAAAGACAGTTGCCCTAGCAACGTACTCCATGAGGCAATCTCACAGAGTGAGAAACATACTAAATGGCTTTCACCTTGTGTGACCGCTGTTCGCCTTGGCGTATGTCCTGCCATAGGCCCTCTGATGGAGGGATTATAGAGAGACACCCCAGTCCCTAGAGGTGTGTATATTTGTTTGTGTGTGTGTGTGTGTGCGTGCATGTGTATATTTGTTTGTGTGTGTGTGTGTGTGTGTGTGTGTATGTGCATGTGTGTGTTTAGAGGTTAGAGCATTACAGATTGCAGCCTAACCTAAAAAATAGGACTAACAATGAAGTAAAACCATTTGGTAATTGTTTGCTGAGCCATGTTGCAGACACTGCTTTTTGTGATATTTATATGATTTTGGTGAATCTTTGTGTTTGTGTTTGTGTGTGTGTGTGTGTGTGTGTGTGTGTGTGTGTGTGTGTGTGTGTGTGTGTGTGTGTGTGTGTGTGTGTGTGTGTGTGTGTGTGTGTGAGAGAGAGAGAGCTCAAATAAAACAGCTTTCTGACATTCAGAAAAGCAGTCCGATATAATACCTTCCAATATGCGTCATTTTGATGCGATCACTGGGTTTGACTTCGACGCCGTCCTTGAACCATTTTCCCGTCACTTTTTCATCAGACACTTCACACTTGAATACAGCCTGTTCAGCAGCCTTCACCGTCAGGTCGGCTATGCTCTGCAGAACCTCAAGCTCCTTTTCTGTAGCAAAGAGACCAGCGTGTTTACACGTATGTTTACACAGACCAGAAGCTTATTTTGAGCAGTGTTGCAGTTAAGTAGCTCAGGATGCAACGCAAGAGGAACTGCAAATATTCTGAGCAGTTATTCAAGACAGTTTCTCATTTTGATCTAATCTGAATTCAATTCAGTTTAATAGTTTGACATTTTGGAAAAACACTTACATCAGAAGGTAAAAATCATTCTCACATCTGTACTAGAGGTGTTGCGATATACCGGTATACTGATGATAACCGTGATATTTAAAACATGAACTATTTGTATCAATATCGCCTAAACACCCCCCCCACACACACACACACAGATTAACATACACACTTTGTGGATCTTTTGTTAATCAATTTGTCTGGTTGCCATTTCACTAGCCATTAAGTGTAATTGTTCTTTTTGTGCACTTTTGAATTCATTCGCCAGAAAAGAGACAAAACACAAAATAAACAAAGTTAAAGATGAGTTCAGTAATAGCATTATTATTTGTTTTTCTACATTTCTGCAGGTATCGTAATCTATACAGTAAGCAGCCGGTTAACTTAAGTGAAACACTTGCTTTTCTCATAGTGAAAAGGTCAGGAAAATGTTGTTCTTAAGCTTTTTGCAAAACACTTGGCATGTAATTAAAGAAATTGCCGTAATATCAACACATATTAAAGACTAACAGTACGTTTAAAGGAACACTTAGACATTGCTTTATATGATTTCTTACTGAGAGTTACAGTAGATGCTGAGAGAAGCTCAAAACCGGTGTCATGTCTGTACAGTAAATATGACACTACAGAGCCAGTTAACTTAGCTTTGCAGAAAGACTGGAAACAGGGAAATTCTGTCGAGCTAGCTTTATCACCTGTTTCCAGTCTTTGTGCAAAGCTAAGCTAAGTGTAGTTTCATATTTACTGTGTAGACGTGACACTTTTATTGAGCTTCTCTCAGCAGCATCTACTGTAACTCTCAGTAAGAAAGCATATAAAGCCATTTCCAAAAAAAAAAAAATGTCTAAGTGTTCCTTTAAACTTTTATTCTTTAAAATGATATTTGTTGTAAATTGTGAGGAGATAATTGCCTCATATCCTGGTAGCCAGTCGGCCATTCTCTAATCTATTTTGGGAAGTTATCTTGTAAGAAAAAGTGGAGGTAATTTCCCTCTAGGTAATGTTTCTTTTTTTAAACTCCTGTATAGACATCAGCTATAACATCACACACTGTGGGACACTACAATAAATGAAGGTATTATTATATTCCTGTATTATATGCAGGTAGTCTATCGCAGCACTATGCTTCCTTTGACCACCTGGTGAACTGTGAATGTGACTGCACTGCACTGTGTTCCCGTCCTCCAGCTAATGACGAAGGACAGATGTTTTCTCACACTTTAATCGATGTAGAGAGACTCGCCTGGTTTGCAAGTCTGCAGCAATAAACACTGATTATAACCTGATTTCTGAGTGAGGAGTGAGACGCGATCCAAAACATCAATTCTGGATCATGTAAAAGAAAAATTGCCATGACGACTAGTGTGATGAACTACTGATACTGAGATAAATGAAGTGATATTAATTATGGCGTGAGTAATGACTAATTTATTGCTTTTCATGCTTGTCAAAATTGAAAACATCAACATGTACTGATGTGTACACTTTCTTAAAGCTCTTAATTGAACATCCATGGCTTTAAATACATGCCAGCTGATGGCCTGTGACTTCTCTGTAGTTCCATGAGAAGATTGATACGTTTCTTTTCACTCTTCAGCACAATTAACATTATTTGTTAAAGCATTTAGATTTTCATCAAACTGTTGATAAGAATTTCTTATATAGATTTGGCTTAATTTGTTGTTCGAAATTTAATTGTTGCACTTTCATGTTGATTTCTAAGTCTTGAAAACGTGTTTGTAGAAATAGTTTGTGTTTGATAAGCCTAATTAATCACTGGTCCCAAACTGTTGGCTGTAATGACTTTGTAACAGGCAGGTTTCGCTAAAAATCACACAGCCAGCAGGGAACTAACACTAAAGTTTCTTTTTTGCTTGTTAGAAGAAAATATCAAACACTCATAATGACTCTAAAAGAGAAAATGGTACCTTCAACTTCCAGTTCTGCCTTTGTCTCTCCACCGTTGGTTAAGGCGTAGTACATTCCAATATCCTCCTTAGTAGCTTCATTTATGATCAAAATGTGCCTTTTGCCGTCCTTTTTAAATCTGTACTTTGAACCTGGACTGTCTCTGTTCAGCTCGACTCCATCTTTCATCCTAAAGAGACACAAACACACATTTGTGCTTCAGTGAGAATGATGTCCGCAGTTTTACATGGCTCGGTCATTCAGGGAGCAAAAGTAGAGCTGCAATAAATAGTCCATTAATTGAGTAGGTGATCAACAGGAAATTAATCACCAACTATTGAGTCAATTTTCAAGATAAAATGCTAAAATGTCTCTTGTTTCAGACTCTTAAATGTGAATATTCTCTGGTATCTTTAGTCGTCTATGACAGGAAACTGAATATCTTTTGGTTGGAAAGTTAAAACAAGACATTTGAAGTTGCATCTTAGGCTTTGGGGAATAATCATCAACATTTTTCACAATTTTCTGGCATTTTAAAGATCAAACGACCAATTGATGAATCGAGTAAATAGTCACTCAATAAGTCGCTTTCTTAACATTTTTTTAAAATGTACTTTAGCATGTGGATGCTGCATTCCCAATGTCCCAAATTGTAAAGTTAATGATTAAAATGCAGCAGTCATTTTCCAAAAACAAGTTGGGTCTGTTTTAAGGCATATTTATATGATTTTATTTTTAAATGGAGCCGTCCTGCTCATAACAAATGTTTATCTGGTGAAGACAGTTTTTCAGTTAACAGCACATTTAGCTTTTAAAAACATATAAAAAGCAACATCATTAATATATTCCAACATTCATGAACAATCTGTTGAGTGTTTTGCATCATAACAAAATAGTACAGAGTCCATTTCATGTTCGCCCTGAACACAAACCCAAGCTATTAGCTGGCTAGTGTTATTTGCATTTTTATTGCACGTTTATGCCTGTTTTCTCCATTTTTTGTGTTTTTTTGTGTTTTTATTTAAAAGTTTGCACAACTAGAAGCACCAGTCGATACTAATGTCTTTCCTTTTTTGACTATGACACTTAAATTACACTGTAGTAGACAACTGGCTGGGAGAAAAAAAGCTGAAAAAAGCTGCACAGATGAATATTTGGCATTTATGAGTGTTATTATTATTATTTCCAGGGGTTAAAATACTTTTGTGTCATCAAATCAAACATTGAACACTAACATGACAGTTTACAGCGATGAGTAACCTGCTACACGAGTTCTACCAACATTTCTAATTTTTAATGTTGTCAACCTTCGTGTCGTCCTCCCAGGTCAAATTGACCCTGTCTGTTTTGACTATTCCTTCCTTCCTTCCCTCCCTCCTACCTTCCTTCCTCCCTTCCTTCCTCCCTCCTTTCCTTCCTTCCTTCTTTCCTCCCTCCCACCTTCCTTCCTTCCTACCTTCCTCCCTTCATTCCCTCCCTCCTTCCTTCTTTCCTCCCTCCCTCATACCTTCCTTCCTCCCTCCTTTCCTTCATTTCTTTCCTTCTTCCTCCCTTCCTTCTTTCCTTCCTCCTTCCTCCCTGCCTTCCTCCTTTCATTCCTTCCTTCCGTCCTTCCTCCCTTCCTCCTTTCCTTCCTTCTTCCTCCCTTCCTTCTTTCCTTCCTCCCACCTTCCTTTCCTTCCTTCTTCCTCCCTTCCTTCCTCTTTCCCCCCTTCATTTCTTCCTCTCTCCTTTCCTTCCTTCCTTCCGTCCTTCCTCCCTTCCTCCTTTCCTTCCTCCCTTCTTCCTTTCCTTCCTTCTTGCTCCCTTCCTTCTTTCCTCCCTTCCTTCCTCCTTCCTTTCCTTCCTTCTTCCTCCCTTCCATCCGTTCTTCCTTCCTTCCTCCCTTCCTCCTTTCCTTCCTCCCTTCCTCCTTTCCTTCCTTCTTCCTCCCTTCCTTCTTTCCTTCCTCTTTCCTCCCTTCCCTCCTTCCTCCCTCCTTTCCTTCCTTCCCTCCTTCCTCCCTCCCTCCTTCCTTTCCTTCCTAGTTCCTCCCTCCTTCCTTTCCTTCCTTCTTACTCCCTTCCTTCTTTCCTCCCTTCCTTCCTTCCTCCCTCCGTTCCTTCCTTCTTCCTCCCTCCCTTTCTTCCTTGACTTGAGGACAACAGGAGGGTTAAAGCATTTGATAAAAATGTCTATGTTTAAATATGTGTATACAGAGTTTTATAATCTGGGTTATATATATTGTATTATATTATATTATATGTAAATTGAGACCTTGTAGATTTTTAAATCCCTAACGTATTTCCTGTTGAGCTGATTCCTGAATGAATCACGGCCGTTACTAGCTCACCATTTGACGTTGGCTCCCTCCTCGGACACCTCCACCTCAAACTCCACTTTCTCCCCCGTCACAGTGTGGACGTCATCCAGCAGCTTGGTGATGGTGACCGGAGGCTCTGAAGACAAAACCGAAAGCTTCGAGTCAAACTTTAAACCAGACGTCAGGGCCACTGAGTCATTAAAGACACTGTACTAGTATATTATGTAAATGACCTACTGTGTACACTGTGTAACCAACTAGAGAAATACTGACCAGAAACAGAAGTAGATGACAAACAAAGTATGGTGCAAAATGGGATAAAAAAAAAAAAAGAGCTGGAAGGTATCTTCACATCTGTACTAGAGCAGTGTGAGTAATGCTTTTCTTTTTCTTCTTTTTCTTCTTTTGTTTTTTTAGGGCAGAGCATGACAAAACAACAAATACAGCAACTGTTGGGACAAGGCTAAATTCTGGCATATGAAAAAATCTACACAAATACAGTTAATAATTACATAAATCAGATTATTATATATAATTTTTCAAAATATTATGACATTGATTAGAACCAAAATATCCAGCTCTAGTTAGAAGCTTTAGTTTAACTCGATAATGTTTCTTAATTAGCTGCACAGCTGCTCTTTAAGTCTTCTTTCCTCCTCTGTTAATAGGTGGTGGGCCACATGAACTGTATATTAGTAAGTCGGGGGAGGGGGGGGGGGGGGGGATCACACAGAATACATGCGAGCCATCTTTTGGATTTGAAGAACAGCACAATATACTCCTGAAGTACTTATCAACGCCACCAAACACACCCGTCTTGTAGAAGAGTAAGGTACTTCAAGTCCCCTAAGGAGGCGGGAGTCACATTGTGTAACCACATGGTGTGATGCTTGATGCTCTGCTAGCTTCAGCTATTTGTCATCGTCAGCATCCAGTCCCCCTCCGGACGTCTCAATTCACTTCCACCTCAGCTGGTGAGCCCAGAAACTCCCTGAACCGCAGTCGCAGCACCGCAGAAACACGTACATGCGTTTGACTGCGGGCCTCACAAAAGTTTTGAGAAATGAGCTTGATATCTCCGGTGTAATTCATTTCTTCTCTGTATAAAAAAACACATTTCTCTCTGGAATATGATGCTGTCATGTTTTCTCATTGTTTCTTAAAACAAATACTCTAACATAAATATCACGACACAGAATTAATTGTGCGACTTTTAGCAATTATTGTATATGTGTTGTGTTTTATTCCCTAAACTTACAACTTTAATTTGTGCAATTAAATATAATGTCAGTGAAAAGACGCTAGCGGGCACAAATAGCTGTTTTCAAAAGAGGGAAGTGAAAACTAAGGCAAAGATATTTAACAAATGTTTCAATGTGCACAAAACCTTTTTGCTTATCCCGTGTCTTTATGAAACTAGCGTTATTTCATACAGAGACAGGAAGCAAAAGCAGTGAGTTGAACCCTTTGGCCTCAATGAAGAGCTACATTTGTCATGTTCCTTCTGATTTATGATACAAGGCTGCTGCTGTGCTTGATTTCTTTCAACTCAAAGATCTGTGTATTCTTGTTTTTCTGTCTTGTGTTAAATATATGTGTGTGTGGCACCTCTGACAATCCCTACCATGATATCCATTAACCAACAGTGTTAAATTCTTATTCCACCTTCTCCACAATGATTTAATAATGTACACCTGTCCTGGTTGACCAGACCTATAATTGCCTTTTTTCTTTGTCCTCTGTGACTCTGTTGGGGACACAGCAGTGCTGAAACGTTGGTCTGTTTGCATTATTAAAGGCTTCAAATCAATCAGGGCGCTCTGGTCTTTTCTCGTCTGAAATGTGTTGTCCCTGACCTGAGATGCACCTGATTCAGCTGCATTTTGCTGGAAAAAGAAGTGAGGAGAACCCTTTTCCAAAAAGGAGTGAAACTAAAGAGAATAAGTGAAAGAAGTGCAGATCCTGGTGAGTTTTGAGATCAGTCAGAGGCTTAACTGCCACCAACTGCAGTTAACATGTAGAACATGTTATAGGCTTAACATGTTATATAGTTATAACATGTATACCAACTATATAGAAGTGAGCTGGAATCTCACTTCTATATAGTTGTTTAAATGGCTATTTGGGCTAAATAAAGATGGACTGCACAAACAGGTCAAATTTGCACTGGTGCAAATTTGCACTATTTGCAATAGTCAAAGATTAGCTTCGTTTTCTATCTGAACACACCTTCAGGAGTCACTTTCATTAAAGACTAAATTAGAAACTCCTTAACATTTAGAAAAAGTGAAGCAAATTGTTTGTTACTCAGAGTAACAAACAAAGTTAACTTACTAGAAACGTAACTTATGAATCTACAACTTAGAGCTGCTTCTCATATCGTAAAGTTTTTTGAGCATTGTGTTTGATGTCATGTTAGAAACACAACATCCACCTCAGAAGTAGTTTATATCATGACAAAACACAAGCTCAAACTTTTGCATATAATAAGTACTTTATATCTGTTTTAAAGTACTCTGACTGCTAGTTTTGACCAGTGCTGCCAACTATTTTCAGTGGAAAGCTGAAGCCTCACACACTATTGTGCATATTCACATCTTAATGTAACCAGGTACGAGATTTACAAAAAAATTTAATTAAATAAAATGAAGTCAAATTAAAACTTAACTGATTCAAACTGTTTAAATTAATATATATTCTTATTTTCATGCCGCTATCGTTTCATCAATCAAATCAATCAGACAATCACTTAATTGGCAACAGTGATTTTGACTAGCTGTCAACTGCTAAACTGCTCTAAGTAACATGAAGATGAATCAATGATAAAAACCTGCTGATGAAAACATTTGAATGAATGAATTCTAATTTTTTTTATGGACGCAAACTTGACAAAAAAAACACTCAGCTGCACAGACACGCACTGTAGCTGCATGTACTGTAAGCAGTGTCTGTGGTGAAGAGCTTACCCTCTCGTTTGGCCTCTGATAATGTAAAAGAGTATTGACATCATTATCCAATGGGATCAATTATAGATAGAGTACATTGTCATCCTGTTACCATATGTCATATATACTGTATATATATGACAGTATATGTATGTATTATATTATTACATACATAATATAATATAATATAATATAATATAATATAATATAATAGTCCATTAAAAACCTGTCAAGAATAATTTTTACTCCATTCAACCATTAAAACTGCAGTTCAGTTTTGATGTAAAATTGAAATTAATAATTCAATTGCACAAGTGTTCAAATTGCCCTTCAAAAACCTCCATATCAGTCAAACTCTAATAAATATGATGAGACATTAATACGTACAGCACGACAATAATGATACATGGCATTAAACAAAACATAAAAATTTCACTCACAACATACCCATTAAAAATGAGTGAGCAGACAACAGAGCACAGCATGCTACTGCGTGGCATAAAAGCATCGAAATAAACAGATGACAAACACAAGGAGGGAACAGAGCTGTCAAGCCTCTCGACGCTCAAATGACAGCATCTGCTAAACCGAGCAGAAAAACCTCTCCCCCTTCTGACAGAAGGATTCCTCCAAAGAGAGAGTGACTCATATACCTTTGACAAAAACCTCCGTGAAGCACTTCTCCTCCCCGACCACGCACTCGTACGCTGCGTCATCCGACAGGTTGCACTTGTTGATAGTGAGTGTCCGCTTGTTGCCCACGCTCTCAAACACATACCTGGATGCACAGGGATGATGGGGGAAGATTATACGAGGAGGATAGAGGAAGCAACAAGGAGAGACAAAGAAACAGAGAGAAGAGAAGAAGAGAGAGAATAATGAATAACTGCTTTCAGCAAAACCAGCCACAATCAGACGCAGAGGGCCTGAAGACAACCGAGTGACTCACAGTTACAGACGAAGACAAAGAATCCACACATTCCTCTACAGACCTTCAGAAATATGCACAGACACACACACTGTAAAGTTTTCTGTACAAATATGGTGACAATCATCAAAGGACATCAGTAGTGCTACACTCTGGTCACAGAGGGATGGAGGGTATATAGTGATGGGAAAGATTCCCATGGTTACGCGCTGCAAGCATTCAGATCACATCGCTGAGCAACAGCTGAGGCAGAGTCAAAATACTGTCAATGAATGATGTTAGCTGCTGTGGGGCATCCATGTTTTTTATGCTTTTCAGATATTTTGATAGCTATATAACTGAGAGATTTCTACATTTTTCTTAATGTCAACTAATCTTGTGCAGAACTAAACTAACAATGAATTGATCTACTTACATGTATTGTGTGTAAAGCTTGATATACAGTATCTTATTCCTCTGTGCCATAATCCTATGAAACATACATCAGTGAGCCACACCGTTGCATTAGGTTACATATTCCTTTTCCTGGAAGAGTTTGGTTGTTTGTTTGTTTTTTAAACGGCTCTAAAGACTAATAACAGCGATCACGTTTTCAGTCACCAGAGAGTAGTTCTGTGTAAAGCGCTGTGTAAAGAGTTTTTCTAGTTTGTACCACATATCTCAACCTCTTAACTTTGTTCTGAAGTTCTCTGAGAAAAGTACAATGTAGTAAAATTAACAGCCATATTATTTAAAGTAATAATCAAGGGTGTTTTTTTTGTTTTAGAAATCTCTATTATCCCATAATATCAACTTATACAATGCCAATGAAATGTTTTCACCTACCTTGGAAGTATTCATGCAAAACGGAATCAGATTTAGATTTAATGCATCTTTTTTTAGACACTGATCGACTGGAAAAGACCATTTAATATCATTTAAAGTGAAAAGAGATCTCTGAAAAGTTCTCTGAAGTTCTTTGAGAAATGTACAAAGTAGTTATTTTTGTCAAAGAAGATCTGGATTGGATCTCTTCCTCTTTCACTGTTAAACCCTGCTATCCCCAGTGGCTATAACTCTACAACCTAAAGCATTTGATTAGTTGGAGCTTAATGGTCTCGGAGCTTGGAAGCACCTCCTCCTGTAGGAGATGGGTTCAGGGCAAAAAAAAAGTCTCTTCTACAGTCTACCATATTAATCAAAACAGGAAGAGGACTTTGAATGAACAGCATGACACTGTTCAAAATGGCAGATGGCGGAAGCGTTTAAAAATTTCACTCACAACAGCTGTACCCTCTTCAATAAAACACCAAAAGGAGCCTTTGATGGAGGAGAGGAAAAGAGCAAAGAGGAGAGCGAGCCTGGAGGCGCCGAGATCAGCAAGCTAAAGAGGCTCAAAACTTAATATTTATATCATGTGAGAGTTAAAGCTTCGTTGGGGCCGGTCTTGTCTTGCATGCTTCCAAGTCACGGCATAAAAACAACAAGAGTTACTTCACAACAACAAAGCTATAATCACGTCTGGTTAATTAGAAGCTTCTAATTATGCTAATGAGTCTATTTAATGTTGCTCTTAACACTAGTTGACTTTGCCAATCACAAGGTAACATTTATTTATTTATTATTTATTAAAATGATGTTACTGGTAAGCTGATTAAGCTAATAATACAAGGTCTAGTTAGCCATTAGCTCATGAGTAAGCATTAAGGTTTCCAACAGCAGCCTCAATTAGCTCGTTAAATAACAAATGTGTGATGCTTCAAGGAAACGCTGATGTTGAAACAATGTACGAACCAAGCAGCCGCTACCACTGCAAAAACACTAAAGACAGAAACACTGCATTTTTTCTATGTGACATAAGATATGTCTAGTATATTAAAGTTGCACAAATCAGTAGTTTTATATCGACAATAGAAAAAATGAGTTAGTGTAATATGAAATGAGTTCCAAAGATAAATATCAGCAGTTCCCCTCAGCTCTACAGAGTATTTCAGTGTCTTTTAGGTCATAGTTTTGGTTTTATGGCCTCCTTGGCTTTGACTTTCACCACTCTCATAGTTTTTTTTGTCAGCTGCAACTAGGAATCTTCAGCCAAAAAGCTCTAGATAGATAAATCTGCTGTAAACTACCAACCCAGCATCAAACTGCAGACAGACAAAGTTTGCAACTAGCTAACTTTGCAATAAGCCAGATATAGACATTTCCCTCAGGAGTTGGTGGAGCCTAACGCAGAGCTAACAGGAGAGTAAATGTTGGACTTACATTCACCAGCTGGACAGAGACACAAATCTAACTTTAAAAGGTGATGAAGGTAATGTTGGTTTATTGCTTGTTAAGTTGCCTCCAAAGTGGCCAAACACAAAAAAATCAAGTTTAAATTGATATTTAAATTTAAAGATTTTTTTTAGCCTCAGCCAAGCATAAAAGCTTTTTGACAATATATTTTATTTCTTTGCATTTTTCAGCGTCTCCACTCTGGGTTTTTTTAAATTCACTGTGGTGGGTCATTTGGCCCACACAGGCAAGTCCTTGGACAGTTCCCATCTAATGATTGCCGCCAGCTGGGAATACTGGTGAAGCAGCTGTTTCACCACTGTCAGCTCCTGAGGTCTTTCAGAATGGTTACTAATTAGCCAACACAGTGGTGAGAATGGCCCTTAAAAAGAAACAGGGATGCATCACAGCCATGGAGTAACCCCCTAAGAGTGTAACCCAGTCTGGGAGGAATTTCACTTCTTTCAACCCCAACTTCACACACCCCGCCCTATTAATCTATACAGCTATGTTGTGTTTGAACCTCATTCCTGTGTCTGGGTTGTCATTCCCATGCCTTCCCAATTACAACAGCGCAAATTAAAAATGCAAATAAAAACAGCTGGATGGAAATGCACCTACTGGGTGAGCATGCTCCAATCTCAAAAAATTGCCAATAATACTCAGACTAAGCATTCTAGTATTCTCTTAAACATCAAAATTCAGTTCACACATGCACACAAACACACATGCTACACATTATTATTTAAAGTGGTAATTGGCTCACTTGGCTGATGGTTTAATTTCCTGTCCGTTTTTAAGCCACTTGATTGGAGCGTTGGGGTCAGCCAACTCCACAGTGAGCTGGATCCTCCTGCCCTTGTCCACTGAGTAAGCTGTATTCAACTTCTTCAGGAAAGCTGACAAGGAAGTATCCTGTTAGTACACCACTTTAATAGCCAAATAATCCATAAATGCCAACCAGAAGCAGCCATATGCTAACATACATTCCACCTGTCGTCACAGCAATATAACTTCTCCCTCGAGGCCTTTAAACGCCGCTGGTATTTACAACCTACTGCATTAGAGAGCTCTTGTTTCCTGCCTGCTGCCTCACTCACTAGTGCACAGTCTGCTTTTGCCTTATAACCCGTCTCCTGTCTCTCCCCTCGCTCCTCACCGTCACTCTTCTTGGGCTCCACCTTCTTCATCTTCTTCAACCTCTTCAGCAAGCCCCTCAGGTCTGTGATGCCATACTCAAAAGCAATCTTCTCATAGTCGCAGGGCTTGGCGTCCTTCAAGATATCCCATACATCCACTTCCTCTTTGGGAATATCTTTGGGCGGCCCTTTCTCCCTGAGTGGGATTGTTAAAAAATAGTTTAAGAACACTGGAGGAGGATTATGCACTTCTTGTAGTTGATGTAGCTGAACGTACCTTTTCTTGAGCAGGGCGCTGAAGTCTAGATCACCAGCGTCATCACCTGCATCTCCCCTGGCGTTAAAAGAAAAGAGAACTGGGAGATTAATTTCATCACAAATAACCGTCAATCCATTTCAAAGTACTACCTCACACTTGATACATTTAATAGTGGTGAGAAGAGCATTTTTTCTTTCACATTACACAAACCTATGAATAGGCACGGAAATTACAAGGCACATTTTATAAATTCACCAAAGACAACATGAGCATATACAACAGCAGTTGAATTCTAATGAACTGCTGTCTGTAGTTGGCGCTTACCCTTTTTTCATCCTGTGTTCAGATAGACGTAAAAATAGGATGAGTGAGAACATAGTGCAGAATGATTGATGAGCACT
Organism: Scomber scombrus; assembly: GCF_963691925.1. NCBI lineage: Eukaryota > Metazoa > Chordata > Actinopteri > Scombriformes > Scombridae > Scomber > Scomber scombrus. The sequence continues at coordinate 5,598,571 of NC_084987.1, read as the reverse complement.
ACAAGCTACCATCATGCCCTAAATTCAAGTGACAGACAACAATCACAGTAGGCAAAGTACATGTAAACAGCAACATGACAGAAATAAGCTATGAGAAACATAGCATATGCTGTTTGAACCTCAATAAACAATTGCACTTTTCACAGGAAATACAAATAAGCATGTATGTAGGGATGGATATACATGGTGGGACATTTTAAAACAGATGTTTCCTCATCTAATTATAATAAGCATCAAGTATAAGAGTCCTCAGGCAGCAGATCTATTGTAAGTCTCCCTTATTTTGGCTGCTGTGGTTAAATTATCTCACTGAGTGACGTTTATACTTGATGACTAGATGACAATCAGGTTGTTTTTTTTAAGTATGGCAAAGACGTTGTTAGTGTGACTGTGGCTGAAGGTGATGTTATGTGGAAATCTTAAGACATGGTCATTGGTCGTACGCACTTGAGATTCAAGAGATAAAACGCAGCTTCATGCAGAACAATCTGTCGAGAAGTTTACAGAGGGTGAAACGATGGTTGTGTTTCACGGTATAAACCCTTTATTACCCCCTAACATGCACATTTGCAAGTGAAATAATGGGGGGATGGGGGGAGGGGGGGAGTAACGTGGTCTTGAATCATCAGTCACCCTCTTGTACTCAACAAGGTGACAAGTGCTGTGTGTGGCACGCGCCAATAACTGTCTACAGGCTCGCATGCTCATTGTTTTCCACTATGAATGGTTTTGGCAGCTCCTTTGCAGCGTGGAGTGTGTTTTCCTGACCCGGTTGAGGCTCATTGAACCCCACACAGAAAGAGAGAGAGAACAAGATAAATGCCGATAAATTCAAAGCCTATTCTGAGTGATCATGTTCGTCCTATGGATGAACGGTTCATCCAAGGATAACATCCGTCCATGTTATCCTTGCAATCCTGATGGGAGAACATTTTCCCAGGGTGATAATGCTCTCGTTCACAGGACGACACGTGATCACCAAATGGTTGGGTGAGCATGAAAACGATGTACTCAACCTACAGTACTTGAGCACTTCTGGGAGATTCTGCAGCTGTGCATCAGATAACCATTAAACACTGAATTATGAAAGAAGGCTGTTTTTATACCGTGTATGTTTAAAAGGCGTTTTTTTTGTCAGAATCTAGATTTTTAAGTGCCAATAGTTCATTTATGTGATTTATAAGATTACTGTGATATTACAGTTAGCTCACAGTAGCCTATTTTCTATATATATTTAACACTTTTAATAATTCAAAGAATGGTTGCTTAATTCAGGAATAATTGATGATCACCATGAAAACAAACACTGCAAGCCATGTTCTCTTCTATGTTTGCAACACGCTGCGATTAACAAGTTTTTAAAGGCAAACCTGAAAGAGGACAGAGCCTAGTAATTGGTTAAAATGAGGCAATGCCCTCATCTGGCTGTACAGTATGTGCAAATATTTGAGGCTGCAAGTCAATGTCTAAGTGTTTAACCATCATTGACTCCCATAGTAAAATCGAAAACACACACTTGGCACACAGCAGCTTACCCTGCCATACCTCAGCAACCACCTCAGCCACTTTAACTTACTTGTAGCAGGAAAATACAATAATATTGTGGCATGTGGTGCATTTTAGCTGTGACATGATGATTAACATTTGGTGTCTCCTTTATATTGGCATTCATCTGTGTCTAATCATGCCATACAGTATAAATACTCCATATTTGCCGACACGCTTGTACAAGAATAAACATACTGTGGAATAATGAATGCAGGCTTAAAATGAGCCGAAACGCCACTCCTCACACAGTGTGAGAGAGACGCTCAGGGACTGTTGTGCCAGCGGACAGTATGTATTCCACAGAATAGTTTCTGCTTCTCTTTGAAGGTCTTTCAGCTGACCAAACAGCTGAAATCAGCAAAGTGACAACATGAAGAAGAAAAAAAATAGCCATACGATGGAGACCTCGGGCTATTTTCAGATGTGACACACTCAGTACAGTCAAGAATTTTGAAAAACACTCGAAGAGAAATACTGAATTAACAGCAGCACGTAACCGAAAGACCAGAGACAGATCACTTGTATTGTGTTATTTTTTTGAATCACACACATGAGTATCCCATATGAAGCAGGATTCTCAATACTTTACCTTCTGGAGGTTGAGCTTCATGACTTCCACTTAACAAGGTGTTTAATACACTCGTCCATTATCTCTCCAGCAATATATTTGAGGTTTATCCAACTTTTCACTTTCTATTTATCACACCATCCTCTCTCCCTCGCCCTCTCTCTCTCCCTCTCTCTCTCTCTCATATCAGCATTCTGCAAATAAGCACGCTGACATCCTGTCTCAGCCACAAAATGATGCTGTCTTTGTACATGTTGCGTTTCTCATCTTACCTGTTCTTTTCTGGTTGAGCTCTAATGAGGGAAGGAAATTATATTTTTAAACACAGATAACAAACATGGAGACTCAGGGTGTCTATTGAGAAGGTATCGGCTGGTTTACGATCACACAGCACTCATAAAGTATACAAGCGAAAATAATAATAAATAAAAAAAACTCATAAAAAAAAGCTACAGACTCCCAGGGAACATATAGGCAGAGACAGAAATAGATAGTGAAGGAAACAGATACACATACAGTATATAAAATAAAATAAAGTCTCCTCTGAGATTGTCACCAAGACATGTGACGAAATATATAAGATGCTAAACCATGAGGGACTTCAGGTGAAGCAGAACACCAAGACGGGAGACGCATTGAGACGTGACAGAAAGACAGAGATGGCAGACAGACTTTTTGGTACAACCTCAGCTACAACTGAGGAATAGACAGACACACGGGCAGAGACACTTGTTGAGACTGACAGTTGCCCAGAGGCAGCGATCTACAGAAGAACATATGGGAGACAGTGTGACAGGTGACATGTTGAGCAGACCCTCGCCGACACTGACACTCACGATCGCTTAAACGCCTCCAAGATGTTGTGCTGCTGCTGCTCCTCTTGTACAGCTGAAACCAGACAGAAGGAGAAAGACTGGTGAGAGCTCTGCTTGGTTAATTCATTACACAGCAGGCTTGAGCATCAAAGGAATAATGGACTGATGACCTCGCTAGGCCACTAAATGATAGGACCTAATGCGTATCGCACTCACTGAGTTATTGGCTGACAAAGCCAGTTACATAGCACTGGTGGATACGCTGAATGGAAGATGACAATAATGTGATTAAGTGTCTGTCTCCAGACCTACCCTGCACGGTGACTTCGAATGTGCAGCTGTCGCACTTGTCTTTGGAGGTGACCTCGCAGCGGTAGCCACCTGCGTCTCCGTCCACTACTTTGATGATGCTCATCTCGTAAGTGTAGACCTGACACACACACAGAGAGAGGGAGAGGGCGGGGGGGGTCGATATGCAACATGATTAAATCAACACCCATCCACACACATACATGCACAGATATGCAGTACGTGCTTGATAACACACGCTCAGAGTGTACTGACAACACAGATAGACTCGTATCAGTTTGCTGATAAAGCCATCAGGCTCATCTTGTCAGCTGGTCGGTCCATACAGTTTGATTGGAGGTTTCTTATTCTCTTTTAACCATTTTGCACAGAATTCATTCAATGGTCACATAAAAAATAAATGAAAACACAACAACAACAGAATAGAAGCACCAAAGAAGGAGCATAAAAATATAAATAGTACAACCCATAAAACATGAGTAGTGGGGGAAGAGAATCAGGTGAAATCAGGGAAGGCAGTGTGATAACAGTACATTTTCAGCTTAGATTTAAAAGAAGCCACTGACTCAGCATGCCTTATTTCCTCGGGCAGGGTGTTCCAGAGCCTCAGGGCTCTTATTTCAATAGCTCTGTCCCTCTTAGTCTTCAGCTGAGAGCCTGGAACAGATAGAAGACCCTGCCCAGGGATCTCAAAGTGCAGGCAGGGTCGTATAAAGGGATAAAAGATCTGAGATATACTAAGGAATCAGACCATTTAGTGCCTTGTAATTAATTAAAAGAACCTTGAAATAAATTCTAAATATACTGGAAGACAGTGGGAAGAGGCTAAAACTGGGGTGATGTGTTCAAGCCTATTTACTCTGGTTAAAAGCCTGGCAGCTGAGTTCTGTGACGTCTGTAGTCGCTCTACAGTTTTTCTATTTAGGCACATAAAAAGATTGTTCCAGTTATCCAGGCTTAATGAGATAAAAGCATGTAAAATGGTTTCTGTATCTTTAAAACCTAAAGAAAAAGTTCAAATTCTGGCGATGGTCCCTAGTTGATAAAAACATGATTGTGCTAGTGTTGTAATGTGCTGCTCAAAGTTTAAATTACAGTCAAATAAGATGCCAAGATTTCTAGCAAAAGGCTTCATACGTTTCGTGCAAGTATCCAGTAGATGGTTGTATGTTTGTGTTGCTGGAGCCAAATACAAGAATTCATGTTCTGGTTGAGTTCAAATGAAGAACACTCTTAGACATCCAGTTTCTCACATCTACTTGACACTCCTGTTATGAACTCAGTATACTGGGGTCAGTGGGCTTAACGGGGACATACAGCTGTGTGTCGTCAGCGTAACAGTGAAAGGAAACACCGTGGGCCTGATTTACTAAAGGTTTGCGTTTGTAAAAACGTGTGTAAACTTGACATCATCCGCAAAAAATCTGCAAGCTGATCTACTAACGTGGCGCACTGAGGTTTGCATGTTTCAAATGTGCAAGATAATATGCGCTGTCCATTTAGTACATTTACCATAATGAATATGCAATATGGGGCGTTTTCACCCCAGTGTGCAAAATACAGGGAGGAGAAAATGCAAATATGTTATTTAGCACACGCATTATGATTTACCAAACCTGGAGGTAATTTTGCTAGTGGTAGCTGCATCTATAAATAATAAGTTTGAAGGGCAGGCATTAATCGTGGTAGGAGACTGGGGCACAATGACAGAATATGCATAGAACGGATATTTTTAGATTGGAATATTTACTATTATATACTACATACTATACTATATTTTACAAACAGCATTAACTTTTTCACTTATACTCTCCCATATGCCGTTTTTTCTGATAATATTCTGTTTTTTTTTGCTTTAACTCAATACCGTTAGAACCTCTACTTACATGGGATCAAATTTCATTTTGCACTTGGGGGCTTTCTGCTCGTCCAAACTCTACATTAAGACATGCAAAACCCTTATTTAAATACTGCTGTCTGCACCCTGTTTTCATTGATGCAGTTATTCTGAGTAGATCACCCGCAAAACGCACGCTAACTAAACATACAATTTATTACCCTTTATTTGGGATCTTAGTAAATCAGGCCACATGTCTACAAATAATATTACCTCATGGGAGCATATAAAAAGAGAATGTAATAAGTCCCAAAATTGACCCTTGAGGTACCCCATAGTTTACTGTAGTGAATGATTGTTGACGGTTGTTAACAGACACACAATGACTTCATTAAAAGGTAAACTGACAGTATACTGTAAACATGCAAACCTTGGTGTTCCTGTCATAGGTCTCTTTGAACTGAAGGTGCTTTCCAGCTTTGCTACCCAGGTCAAGCCACTTCCCCTTCAGCCATTTCATGTTTGGCTTCCTTGTCAGGCTGCCGGAGTCCACTTTAGCCACAAACGTGATGTCCTTGCCTTCAACGAACGACGATAAGACAGTAATTAATTAACAGATTCACAGTCTGTACTCCAACTGGAATTTGACATTAAGTGGGCCACTCCCTTCATTCAGGCTATAATTCAGGATTTTTTTTTTTATAGTGGATGATTTTGCTGGACCTTTCGTTGCCGTGGCGCTCTCCGGCTTCTGGACGAACATGCCCATCAGTTCGGACAGCTGAGGATCCTCCCCTGGTACATGTTCTGCCATGGGTGTTAAATAGAGGTATCACAAAATTAGAACAAGAAAACATTATCAGAGCACCACTCAGATAAAGACATCGAACAAACACACAGTTTGTAGACAACAACAACAAGAGACAAGGAGATCAAGCAAACCACCAAATCAGCACTTTTCTTAATTTCAGTGCTTTTATAATGAATTTGCTGATCATCTGATGGAACTTCATAAGTCTAATTTGATGATAGGAAATCTTTAAACCACTGAATTCCATCCTCTTAGCTCAGGGATTTGTTTCTTTTCCATTTAGCACTGAAACTGAGCACCAGTCTTTACATGAGGCAAACCCATTCAGCATGTTTGCTTAAAGCTTTTGCTGTTACACTGCAAAAAAGCCATTTGGGACCGCTGACAAATGACAGGCAACCAAAGAGCCCCGTTGAAACTGACTGGCCCCAAGGGAATAAAGAACCACCCGAGATCACCTTTGAAGACATCACATTATGGTTCATTCTTTGCAATCTTCTGCCACACAGCCAGAACATAAGCTGAAGCTGCACACTCTTATCTCAGTGATAAAAAATGAGCTGCTCTTTTATCCCGTTCGCTTGTTTCTTTTGCAAGTAAATTGATGTAACCTCTGTAAGGTGTTTGCTTGTCAGCTGATATGCTTTATAGAGATGCTAACGCATTCATTTCTCTTACCATCAGGAGGCAACTCTGCATCGGAGGGGTGGGAAAAAAACAGAGAAGAGAGAGCGGGGAACACGTCAGTCTGTACAGTATCTGTGCTGTGCTGTTAAATACAAGCGTTAATTGGCCAAATGATAATCTTGACTTCAGGTGAGGAACACTCACACATTAAATCAGTGCTCTCACACTCCAAAAAAACACATCTTTCTTTTTCTGTGATTCTAATTAACAAATACAGTTTTTTTTCTCTTTAAAAAAAACAACTGTTAATGAGTTATGTCTTCAACAATCAAGTTCAAGAATGATTTTAATTCTGTTGGTCAGGAGGTTAACTGTTCATAGTCCACGTTAACTGTTTCTCTTAGACATACGGTAAGTTTTAGAAGAAAAAAAGAAAGGTTTAGGGGCAAGCAGCAGGTAAAGATGAGGACACATTGGACCATGTCAAGTAGGAGTGAGTAGGGCCCCGAGTGGACATCCATTGGACGGAGCAGTCGCCAAGAGAATGGATCCAGGGTCACGTGTCAAGTAAGGTCATGCGCCTCCATAAATTCAGAGAGCTTCAACGTTGGCGCCTCTTCCTCTCAATCTCTCTCTCTCTCACACTCACTCACTCTCTCTCTCTCTCTCTCTCTCTCTCTCTCTCTCTCTCTCTTTCTCTCTGCTTTTATGGGCTCAGTTAATTTGATCTTTTAATCAAAAGTGCCCCCGAGGACAGATCCAAGTTCAGATGTTCAGGATGATTTAAAAGGTTTCAGTTAGAATGCTAAGTGGGTAAAGCCGATCCTGGAATGGCACCCAGGGGACACTTTTGAATGTTTACACTCTTACACTGTTACGCTGGACACTTGCGATGAGGGTTGCTCAGTGAAATTAACTCCAGACACTGTCCTTGGCTCTGGGGGAGCCATGGGAGTAGAAGTTTGGGATTCTGGACAAAAGCCGGCTAATTGGGAGTTCACATTCACACTACATATGAATAGTACCATATCTATCTATTCCATCCATAAAATATTGGACTATACATAGATTGTATAGAACTGTAATTTCACAGTTATTACTTATTCAGTATATCATCAATTTATCATCAGAGCCCCACCAGATAGAAAACCCCAGTATCTCAAACTCCTTTAAGTCTCATCTCGTACATACAGCATATATTACAAAATGAACAACCGTGTGATTGGTCTGGTTATGAATGATGAAAAAAACTGCAGTTTTTTCATTGCACTGATATATATTTTTTTTAGTAGTAGCATAATGTAGCAAGCATGTCCACATGGCACACTCACAACTTATATAATATACCCAGCATAATTACAGGCATGGATATATGACACCTTATCAGTTTATTTGTGAGTCAAGATCATTACACATTTCAAACTCTCTCAACTTTTAATTGCTTTGATTTTTTTTTTTTTTTGCAAGACCCTGTCATAATCATCTGTTGTCTTGTCTGTAATATTTGTACTTCATTCTTTCATTTTACTGTCAACTTCTTTTTTTTTTTATCTGACAGTATCTGATGAATTTGCCGTGACTTGAGTTGCTTTCAAGTAGTTTCTTTGCATTGTTTTCATGCTTTTGTTTTCTTCCCTTTATCTATCTGCTGCAAGGCACTTTGTCACTTTTGTCAGCTACATAAATAAAATTGTGATTATTATTATACCCTATGTCCGAAAATCTTCAAAGCCATACATCACACCACGGATGAACAAATGAACATCTTTACAACCAATAATGAATCCATCTGCTGCGTGACAAACCGCTGATCTTAAGCAACAGTGATGGCCATCACCAGAGCAATCTCAGGCTTCAGCGAGGAACAGTTTTAGCCTGTCACAATCGGTGACAGATACCCATGTCCACTGACACACAAGGTGTTTGACACAACGCAGGCACAAAAACAGAAAGCAAAACAAGCAGGCCAGGAAATGCTGTATTGTGTTGGGTTTTTTTTCCTTACCATCCCTAGGCTCATTGTTCGCTGAAAGAAAAGACATAGTTAGTACATGGAGACAATGAAGGGTTAAAACACTTCCCACGGTATTGCTCTGGTCCCCTCAGATTGCGTGTAGTGTGCATGTGTGTGTATGTGTGTGTGATTTTGAATGAAAAAGCAGTTCAACAAAGATCCGATTAAAGACAATGCATAAGCCTGTTCACCTAGACAACAACAATATCTTCAGACAAGCTGCCCACGCACTCACACACACATACGCACACACTCACACACACACACATACGTACGCACACACACACACTAATGAGAAAGCAAAGCGCTTACCTACAGTAGGCTGGGCATCTGGTAATGAAGAATAAGCACAGGTTAGCAGATGAACTGGATCAAATGAGTAGTAATGCAGATATAATGTACTATAAGCATGTAATATGTACATATACTGCACACACACAGTTAATGTTGATATGGTGCTATACGAGCCAGTTGTGTCTCTACAAATTAAAGATTACAGATCATTTTGGAGATTAATTGATGATAATTTAAGAGATTAAAGCCACAATGAGCACACACACCAATTTACAGAGCTATTTAGCCAGGACAAAGCTTAGCCGCTACAGCAGGCTGCATCTCTTCAAAAAATGAAAATGGCATGAGAACTTAAAGTTGAACAGCAGCCTCTTTTAATTTTAGTTTTTTCACCAGTTGTTAAAAATAACTCGAAATAATGTGGTTTTCCTTCCTTATTTGCAAGTGTTTATTCATTGTTGCAGCTTTTGTTACAGTATTTTTTTCATGCCATGAAAAGTCACTTTTCTGTTGACATGTACGATACCCGACACAGGACCTGAGTCACGCCAGATGCATATTATATTTAGTCAAATCCGATCTGAATTATTAGCTCCGATCACGTGCTGTGTCGCTATGTGATCATCACAGGAGCAAAATGTGTTTGTAGAGGCGAGACAGGGAGTGTGAACTGTGAATTGCAGGGGGGGGGGGGGGGGGGGGGGGGGGGGGGGCGACACGTACTGTATTGCTACTATTTTTGACCACGGCTGCTCGTTAATTGGTAACGCATCATGCTGCTGCCAGCGTTGCGCTCTCTTTATTAGGGTCCGTTCGGGTCTGACGGTTTTTGGAATGGTCGTATTTTGGTCTAATTATTCTCTGGTATGTGAGGATTGAATCTGACTCTTCCTTCAGTTCTGGTCTCTTCTTTTGAAAAGTAATTTGTGTATGTCTGGTTTGGGAAAGTTTTCTGTTGGGAAGTATAACCATCATGAGACAAAGGGTCAGAGAGTTACAGTAGCGTTTTTTCAGACCAGAAGCAGCCCTGCATTAAAAGGAGCTGTGCTGGTTCTGGTGTGTTGTTTCAGGCACCGGTTAGACAATGAAGTATGATCCAAAAAGGTCGATCCACGAATTTGAAGATTTATCAGATGCAAAACACTGCACAATGGATGGGATTTCGCTACTCTGAATTCACACAATTTCATGTTTGTGTGGTAAAATACAGCATTCAAGTTACAAAGTAATCTATCAGGAATATGTGGTTGTATTTAACAGGCTAAGCAAACCTTACTACACGATACTGCAAAAGCTGAACCAGGTTAAAAAACATTTGCCAGAACCCTTTACATAAGTACCCTTGCTGAGCCAACACAGTGGTTGAATGAGCAAGTAGGCTGCATTTATTCACACAGTGCTGTTGTCTGTCTGAAAAAGGCCTTACAAGTAGATTAAAGTGGTGTCTACTGTATTACATCTACCATATTGTTAAGTGCTACTGGTTTCTAGTATGCCATAAAAGAGGTAACTGGACTGGGACATAACCAATTGGTTTGGATTGGAGCCGATTTGAAGGCCAGAGTTGCTGTTTATAGCCCGCATCATCTTTTCCATTTAAATCCAGGACCTTAAATTAAGGAGTGCGAGGTATTTGGTTTCATGGTGTCCGCTAGCTCGAACCAAAGCTAATGCTAGCTTACTGGCAACACTGAACGCTGCACACTTGGGCCAACTTTAGTGGATTTAGCTGAATTGTGCTAGCAGGGCAGATATCGAGATCAAGTAATATTAAACTTGCTGAAATATTGCACCAATGGTCCAACTCAGTACAAGTCCTGGAGCTGTGTAGAGCAGCGGGTTAGCCACCTGTCGATCAGAGCTGCCAATTAATGCTCACATGGCAGACATCAAAGCTACGGTAAGTCTTCAGATCATATTAACGGAGCAAAAATTTCCAAAATGATGACTAGCACTCTTTTTGAACTTAGCAAATGAGAAAAAAGATTATAAAAACAATTGACTTAGTATTAACTTATATACTTTTTAGAGAAAATTGGAGCCATTGAATTTTTGGAGCCAGCTGTGGCTCAGGAGGCAGAGTACTGGTCTATTAATCGTAAGATTGGCGGTTTGACTCCCAGCTCCTCCAGTCCACATATAGATGCGCCTTTTGGCAAGATACTTAACCCCAAATTGCTCCTGATGGCTGCGCCAATGGTGTATGAATGTATGAGTGAATGTTAGTTTCCTCCTGATGAGCAGGTTGGTAACCCCTGCCATCAGTGTATGAATGTGGGTGTGAATTGGTGAATGTGGCATGTAATGTAAAAGCTAAGTGGTTTAAAGACTAGAAGAGCACTATAAGTACAGTCCATTTATCTAGCGGCTGTCGGTGGCATTGCACTTATATACTACTTCTGTATTGGCATCAGCCTCAAGCCGTGGTAGTTGCTGCGTGGTAACAATGGCCGCTGTTGAGGCCAGTTTTTCCCTTTGAAGAAAGCAACTGAGCAAGAGTGAGCTGCAGCGTTAGTATAACTCACTGCTGTACCTCGTCATTGCACCTGCAGACTCACACACACACACACACACACACACACACACACATTTAATCAGTCTCAGTGAGCCACAGAAAGTTTATGCAATAATTCATCTCGAATGACACTTACTGCACACACACACACACACACACACGAATACTTCCTTTTGCCTGTATCCTCCATTACTGTTAGCTGCTTAATATGAATTGACATTTAATCTAACAAGGTGAACTGGAACTGTGCACGTTCACAAATATACTCTACACATAAGAGTACAACAGAGTAGTTTTTATTCTCAGGAGGCTCGTTGCTCATTATCTTTTTTGTGCTGCTGGCAAAGAAAAACCACCAGTAACATCTTCACCTGTGTATGCATGCTTATCCATGCCGTATTCTGATGTTAGACAAATAAAGACATCCTGTGCTGCAGCTTGATTCAACCCAACATACATACACACAGTACATACATGCTGCACATACAGCTAACAGCATGTCCTTTGTTCTGGACTACTACGCCCACGTACAATTACTGTATTTCACACATTTAGTTGGATGCATTACCCTCAGATTGAACTTGAAAGGTCATGATTTTCAGGCACACAGTGAACTAAAATGAAAAGAACAATCTGCCGTTCTCAATCTATCTCAACCTTCTTTCTCACACATACAAAACAGTATTAATCTTTGCCGTCCACAGCAGGTTGGGAACATGATCATGAGATAACTCCGGTGACACCCGGAAAGACGCAACTACATTTCCAGAACACAACAAATCACTAGCAAACACCGCATAGAAACCCCTCCAGTATTTCCATGTCAGTTCTTTGTCAGGCGTTGATTGTTTTGACAGTGGGATCGTAGGAGCTGCTGCATGATCCCAGATATGACTGAATCAGGATGTTTCTGAATTAATCCGCAGGAAATGAATTTTAAATGAAGGTGATATCACAGATGTTTTAGATGCTGACATTGATCTTCTTTTTATTAAAGGGGACGTATCGTGTACTTTTCCAGGTCTATATTTATAATCTGGGGCTCTACTGGAATATTTTTGCATGATTTACAGTCCAAAAAGCTCTTTATTTATCTTATACTGGCTCTCTATGCAGCTCCTCAGTTCAGCCGCTGTCTGAAACATTTTGTCTCCTATCTCTTTAAGGCCTGCCTCCCAATTAGACCAATCTGTTCTCATTGGTCAGCTTCCGGAGGTTACGTAATCAAACAATAGTGGTTGGATTTCACTTTTTTTTCTATCAGTCTTACTCAAAATAGAAACTTCTCAAATACATATGTTGTCTGAAATATGTGAGTAGACAACACGAACACATCTGTGGAACAACCTTAGTAATGAAAGCTATGTAGAAAAAGCGTTCACGGCAGGCTGAAACCCTGGATTTTGACTTGCCGGGAGCATTTTTACATTTAATCACTGCATGCATAGTACCTTTGACTATGTTTAACATAGACATCGGACATTATAACAATATATAAATAAGGGTAAATTACAGAACACATGATAAGTCCCCTTTAAAATAAAATAAGCCACACTGGAACTCCCCTTTCTATCTATCTAAATGTATTCCTGCATTACAAAAAACTGAATTGAACTGTAAAACAAATAGCCTGAAGAGATTAATCGTGTTTTACTTACAAGCCTTGTCCTCGGTGTTTGATTTTAATATTAAAACATGATTACAATATCTTACAATGGATTTGTCCTCCAAGACAAGCAGATAAACTAAATCAGTTTTTCACTCCTAACTGTGATGCAAGCTGTTATTTTTGATCATAAGCTTTATGACAAGCAAACTGAAAAGGTGAGTAAAATCTTGTCTATTAATAAGTGGGCAATTTTTCCCTCCGATGTATAACACATTGCCTGAATGTGACGAACAACTTTTTTTTTTTTTTTTTTAAATATAAATTGTACTTAATTGAACCAAGAACTGTGCTGATCAAAGCCCTCAGCTGTAGTCAGCACCCATACGGTTTAAATGAGGAATGCTAACACTGCTAACGAGACACTTTTACAATGGTAGCTGAAGGACAAATGTAAAAGATTAATTTGCATGTGTGTGTATTGTACCACAGAATGAAGTATACCCAAGATGAAACAGGGAAGTCAAATATAGACACACACACATTCTCTCTCTCTCACACACACATGCACGCACAGGCACGCACACACAAAATAGGAAAGTCAAATATAGACACACACACACACACACACACACACACACATACAGTTCATACATATACATACATAGAGTGTGATGCTTGCCCATAAATTAAACACCTTCTATTTTGCTCCTAACACCTAATTTAATTAGCATCTCTGGTACCTAAAATAAACGCCCTCGGTGCTAATAAAAGAATATCGAGAGACACTGAACAGTAACTACTAGTGTGTGTGTGTGTGTGTATGTGTGTGTGTGTGTGTGGAGATCATGCGTCCCATCACCACAGAAGCCCACTTCTTCTATGTTTGTTTCATCTGTGTGAGTCTTACCCTCCTCCTCTGCTGGCTTCTCTGAATGAGGGGAAAGACACATATCATTTTTTGGGGGGTTGAGGGTGATGATGATGATGATGATGACACTGATGATGATGACTACGAGGATAATCTATAGACAGTTATATATCTATGGGACACACAGTCAAACAAACAATGAATGCAACGTGTCTTTCTTACCCTTCTTGTCTGAAAAGGAAAAAGAGAGAAAGAAGGAAAATGTATCAGAAAATGAAACAATCTTCATGAGACACTTTCATTAAAACATTTCTTTTTCAGTGGTTATTGTAGTTGAGCTGCATAATAGCTGATTACTGTATGTGTAGCTCAAAAATAAATTGGATTTGTGCTTGTGGGCTCAGATTGTCATGAAGGCACTCACCAGCAGGGGCTGCTGCAACCTTATCGCCCTTGGCTTCTGCAATTAAACAACAATTATGTAAATTAATTTGTACATCCTCATTATTTCATATCAGACAACACCAGCAGCACAGCATTTGGATAGTCACGGCTTTAAGAGCTGAGACTCAGTAAACTGTTTAAAGAGCCTTGTGATCTGAATCATCAGTCCTCAGAAGATAATAACTAATAATAATAATAATTTCTATACATAACTGAGGCCTATTGTTTATTATTTTATTTGCCTTATAAAAATGTTTATGGTGTAATCATCTGTCAGTGTTAGTAATATTCTGTACTGCTTTGGCAATATAGATTTATGATCTGTCATACCAATAAAGCTTATTCGAATTTAAATATATATATATATATATGCATTCTTCTGAGCAATATGTACACAAATCTGAAGAGCCACACAGCTGATAAACACTCTACAAATAGAAATCAGACATCTTTATAAATATGCAAAACTGCACAAAATATACAATCCTAAATAAACAGTTTCATTTTAATAACATAAACACACATTCACAACTACCCGCACAGGGAAACTACATTCAGGCAACCTTGCTTTGTGCACCTCTCCTTGATTTCTGTAGGGTTTGCCTCTGGCAAAAGAGAGAATATTGGATTTCAACAGGGGAATAGTGCATGATTCAAATGAGGCATGGTTTACAGAGGCAGTGGGGCTGAGATAAATATAAGTAAGTTTTTCAGAGATCATGAGGAATAATTGGGCTTAAAAAAATCTGAAAGGGGCGGCCTCAAGACAAAAATGCTTTTGATAGGATAAGTACATCAAAGTTCCAGGATCCCAGATCTAGGTTACTTTAAAGGCTCAAGGGTGTCTAATGAGATGGCAGATTAGGCATGAGTTTCTGTCTGCCAGACAAACTAAAGCACATAGCTGCACAGTACTAATTCAGCGTGGTACTATTCGCATTTTAACCATCTATTTCAATAATTTCACAGGTCTGCGCCCTCATTACGGCCCATGTTAAATGTTAAAAAAGGTTTCAGTGCCTTACTTTGCCAAGAGGGTACAACTGGAGCAGCAAATTGTAT
Organism: Scomber scombrus; assembly: GCF_963691925.1. Taxonomy (NCBI): domain Eukaryota; kingdom Metazoa; phylum Chordata; class Actinopteri; order Scombriformes; family Scombridae; genus Scomber; species Scomber scombrus. The sequence continues at coordinate 5,583,250 of NC_084987.1, read as the reverse complement.
TAAAGGAACCAACCACAGACATGAAAGAGGACATTATTATGACAGCTATCGCTTCAACCCAACAACAAGCCACAACTGGTACTGCACAGCAAGTGTCCCCTGAGCCTACTTAACAGTAGGTCTAAGATATCAAGGCTCGGCCTTGGCACTCTGCTTGTGCTCAAGGCTGGCACACTGAGTCTGGCATACTGGTGGGGGGGCAACACTTCTATTTTGGATATGGTTTGTTTTTCAGGCAGCAATCTGTTAATGCCTCTCTCAGCACTTCAATCCAAGAGGGGATCCGTGACGCACCAGGCGGTAAAAAACTTTCTTTAGGACGGGTTCCTGCTAAAGCATCTATCCCACTCCTCCGAATCAGAGGAAAGTCGGTCACTGAATCGCTGACTGTTTACTGTACTGTAGGTGTTCTTCTGATCCTCCGTCTTTCATGGCAGGCTCACCGCTTCCAAGCAGGATTTAATCTCTGACTCGTCATGACATAATTGAAGACAGAAGGCGGGTTTGTGTTTGAAAAACAACCGTCACCCTGGGAGACAACTGGGGCATTAAATAAATGTCATAAAATCACCATGGAAACAGCCACCTGCTGTTTTCAGATAAGTGTGATTAATAATATAGCTGTTTTACCAAATAAAAAGTGTTTACTACAATAAAAGAGAAGAAGGACCATTATCTGTCTATTCAAAATGAATATCTCTGAGAGGGAAAATCTCATATAAAAGAATGTTATTACATACTTTTAAACCCCAATAACATGATATTAAAGTAAAATGTATTTACTTCTTACTGTATGTGTCAAACCTGTAACTAGATATGTTTGCATTATTTTATATAGCATTAATGACATCATTCAGTCTCACATATCAGAGATTATAAAAAAGGAGCTTTCCCAGGCTCCTAAACTTGTAATGTCATACTAATATGAATCAGTATGAGTAAATAAAGAGAGAAAAAGGTGAGTATAACATTACTCTGACATTGTTTAATGGTGACAGAGCATTTTACCGACTAAAAATCGGCTATATAAAGCTCGCCTAGGTGTCAAAGTTCCAGTTGTCACACAGTCAGAAGCTCATTTATTGTCAGTTCGAGGCTGCACATCAATAAAAAAATCTCAAATGAGAGTTTTGGTTCACCGGTGTCAAGATTTGAAAGAAAGATATCGCCGCTCAGAAACTCATTTATTATTAACTTTATTTGACTGTCTTAAAACTTAAGAGTGGTATATGTGGTGTAACATTTTAAAACAGCTTTAACTGCTGATTAAAGCTCCAACTGTGGCCGTGAAAAGACTGAAGACTTGTGACTGAAGACTCACTAAATTTAATGAGAATTTAAGTGTAAGCTCTCCTAAACAATACATGAATAAAACAAATGCTTTGGTCGCACAATAAGCTGGAAAAACACCTTGAAGAGCTGAAAGAGATTAGACTTAGAAAAAAAACTGTCTAATTTGTATTCCAACTGACGATCTCTTATTGCATCATAACTTGAAAATATGATGACAAAACATCACAAACATAAGATATAAGATATTTTAACCCCACGGCTTTCTGCTGTCTCACTGCAAAGAGGCAAGGTAGCGAGATTCTCTGCAATCATTGTGCATTTTGCTCCATTACTCCCAGCAAACAGCCTGTGTGCCGTAAATTGAGTTTCCACAAAAGATTTTTTTAGACTGCCAAGGTGACTGCTACCTCTTCTACGGATGATTACACAGGGATTTTATACATGTTATCAGGATCATCCTTTCATATCTCATTTATAAGCTATTCACCGCTCAGTGCTGCCTTCCCCTCCCCCGCGTCTATTTGGATAGTTTACAATGAGAGGCGGGGTATCTGGCAAGTGCTTCTGACTTTTCTGTTGGTCTGAGGTGGAAAGATTTAATGCAGATGACCTAAGGGAGAAAAAACATGCAAATGCTCACATCAAATGTTTCCCACAGAGAATATATTTAACCCTCCTGTTGTCCTCGAGTCAAGGAAGGATGGAAGGGAGGAAGAAGGAAGGAAAGGAGGGAGGAAGGAAGGAAGGGAGGAAGAAGGAAGGAAAGGAGGGGGGAAAGGAAGGATGGAAGGAAGGAAGGAAGGAAGGGAGGGAGGAAGAAGGAAGGAAAGGAGGGGGGAAAGGAAGGATGGAAGGAAGGAAGAAGGAAGGAAAGGAGGAAAGAAGAAGGAAGGAAAGGAGGGAGGAAGGAAGGAAGGGAGGAAGAAGGAAGGAAGGGAGGAAGGAAGGGAAGAAGGAAGAAGGAAGGAAAGGAGGGGGGAAAGGAAGGAGGGAAGGAAGGAAAGGAGGGAAGGAAGAAAGGAAGGAAGGAAAGGAGGGAGGAAAGGAAAGAAGGAAGGTAGGACGGAGGAAAGAAGGAAGGAAAGGAGGGAGGAAGGAAGAAGGAAGGAAAGGAGGGGGGAAAGGAAGGAGGGAAGGAAGGAAGGGAGGAAGAAGGAAGGAAAGGAGGGAGGAAGGAAGAAGGGAAGGAAGGAAGGAAGGAAGGAAGGAAGGAAGGAAGGAAGGAAGGAAGGAAGGAAGGGAGGAAAGAAGGAACAGTCAAAACAGACGGGGTCAATTCGACCTGGGAGGACGACACGAAGGCTTAAGGAGTTCACTGCATATTTATGTGCTGTCTGCTTCAAGTGGCGATGAGATGTAAGTGTTTGGGGGGAAAAAAGTGAATTTGAATATTCAGAGGTAACAAGGATGGGATGTGAAGTGTAAAATGCACACAGAGCACTCGTGTTTACAAAATGATGCCAAAGGGACAAAAGAAGTAAAGAGTGAATCAGTAGTGAGTCTGTTTTTCTCTGAGCAGAGCATGCAATCTCCTGCTGCTTAGGAAACTGTTTATATTTGTGCTCATTACAGAGTAAATATGTTGAAAATGACAGGTTCTGTGTGTTTTTGGGTCGGGTGTTTTTGTGCTAATCTTTTGAGAGTATTCCAACCTGTTTAGGCTGAGCTGTGCACACATGAGCAACAACATAAATGCTCACAAAGGACATCGGTCAACAACGCTAAGAGTCTACAGCACATGTAATGTTTACCATGTTCACCATGTTAGCAGGATTTCATGATGACATTTGCTAATTAAGTACAGCTGATGTTGAAGTGAATGCCATTGCTCTTTCAGGAATATGGTCAATAACTTAAAGTTCACTCTCACAGCTCTCGTTGTGTTGCAGGTACATAGAAAAAGCTGTAAAAAGCCGCTGTACACTACCTGCTCAGCACCAAACAGCAAACAGACACAGTTAGCTGTAGACTAGCTGGTGAACATAGAGGAGCATTTAGCAGCCAAAGAGCCAGATATTTCCCTCAGGAGTTGGTGGAGAGCAAAAACAGAGCTCAAAGAGAGTGAATATTGGACTTACATTCAGCAAATGATTGATAATGTTGCTCCATAACTGCTGGATATAGAAATAAGCAACTGTTTACTGACAAAGTTCGACATATCAACTCAAAAAGCAGATGATATGTCCATTTTGTGTCCACAGCTTGTTTGTGCTGCCCCCAAGTGGCCAAACAAATCAGTTAATGCACGTGAAAGTACAGGACGAAATTAGATGACAAAAAAAGATATTACATAGTCGAGGCATTTTAGTAAAAAATGAATGTCTTTTAACAAATTTTATGCCAATCCATCTTGTTAATGTTGAGATATTTAAATGGATAAATCAATCTGATCTGCTGGTTTGTGCTACAGTGCATGAAAGGTCAGAAGATCACCAAAAATAGCATGATCCATCCTCTGGGCACCATGAATATTTCTATCAAATTTCACGGCAATGCATCCAATAGCTGAGCACATATTTCAATAAAAAAACAATAATGCTAACCTTGTGGTGGCGCTAAAAGGAATCATCAAAGTCAGTAGGATTCATCCTCTGGGGAACATGAATGCAAAAAACACCAAATAGTCGTCAAGTTTGGACCAAAGTTGGCTTAGATTCTACATCCCTAGAGCCACGCTGCTAGTATGGCTAAAAATTACCAGTACGTAAGGGAATAATGGGAAGCAATGATCTGGGTCAAAAAAAGGCTGAATACAGGTTTTAACTTCCATCAGTTCTATACTCGACTCTGATATTTAATTTGGGCAGATAGGGCAAATCTACAGCATCTCAATTAGTGAAGGTATGACGTTTTTTTTTCAAGTGTAGCTCTACTTTGCGATTTACGCTGATAAGATGGGTGTATTTTTTACAAAAAAAACGTAGCCAGTGAAGCTTTTAAAAATCATTCTTTTCCTCCTGTAATTATCCATAAATGACCTGTTTCTCCTTCAGCCCACTTCATGAGGCTCTCTCTCTCTCTCTTTCTCTCTCTCTCTCTCTCTCTCTCTCTCTCTCTCTCTCTCTCCATTTGCTGCCATTGCTCTCTCTCCGTGTGGTGCCAGCTCTCCCTCCGTCTATCACAGGCTTGTCTGGGTTGCTCCGTACGAAAAGCTCTGCTAAGACCAGGACAACTGTGACCCTTGAACCCTCCGTGCTAATGCCGAAGATAATACACAGCTGATGAACACTGTCTGTGTCTGTGCTCTCATTACCGTCCACGCTTCATTGTCGGTCCTCTTTCACCTAGATACTGTAATTTCACTCTCCAGCCGTCTGTTTCCTTGTCTTCCAGGTATCTGTTAAATGAATAATGTCTCTCGCGGTCTACATTCCTTTCTCCTTTTCACTTAATGCAAATCCCTACTCTCAGCATTTTTCGTCCCACCCTTTCTTTGTCCTACTTTAATCTGATTCCACTTTCTTTTGAAGAAAAAAAGAGAGAGAGAGGAGTTTAACGGGATGGAGAATGAAGCGATGGAAACTAAAACGGGTTGAGAGAAGAAGAATGAGCCGGGTCAGCTGGTGTCAAGGATGGTGTGAAGCCTCATGTTAAGATCCTGAGGACTGGGTTCTTCACTGGTTGGGGGGGCTGAGATATACACCGTTTATATTTAACAAATATCATGTGAGGTGCTGAAAGATGATTTTATTTACTCGGTTTTCACTGACCCTGTCATTCTAAATACACACATTACCACATACTGTTTTTTTATTTCCAAAAGATTATCACTGTATAATTTTAAACTCTTTAAAATATCAAACCCCTTACAAATATGGATCTGACCATAAACTGATTAAGATTAAGCAAATGGCATAATACCTAAAATGAGACATAGGAGGTGTGTGTGTGTGTGTGTGTGTGTGTGTGTGTGTGTGTGTGTGTGTGTGTGTGTGTGTGTGTGTGTGTGTGTGTGTGTGTGTGTGTGTGAAATAGATATGTGTTGGCTATTGAAGCTCAGTTATAAAGCAGAACAGTAACAGTGGGTTGGGGATTTGTTTCTGACCACGGATAGGCTACTAAAAAATGCGTGCACTCTTGATTCTTCAAGGTGCTTAGAATATAATCATCCACTAAACCGCATGTAATGTTCTATATATATATATATATATATATATATATATATATTGTACTGGATTACAGTACATATTATATTCACAATTTTGATCTAGTTTGACTGCTGTACCAGTAATTACATAAAAATTGACACTTTCTTCTGCTCAGGAAAGTGTATGATTGAATTTGCCAATTATCTATCAGGTCGTTCATGATTCAATGTTGATTTGGACGTTAGTTGCTATCCAAGCGGCAACTCCCACGGCTCGTGAAAGTATCTTAAGGAACAGTGTGCAGGATTTAGTGGCATCTAGCAATGAGTTTGCAGATTGCAACCAACTTCAGCGAGTCATTAGGGTCTCAATCTTTAAATGTGGGTCCTCTAATAAATGTGCTGGTGGTCATTTTGGAAATGATTGCTTCGTTAATAAGCTTTGAAGCCTTATATTAGCTTTGATGTCTGCCATGTGGGTGTTGATTGACAGCTGTTATTGACAGTTTGCTCGCCCACTGTTCTCACCCAGCTTGAGGACTCACAGTGAGTTGGACTGTTGTTGCGTTTTATTTCTGTAAGTTTAATACCTGCTCTGTTAGCACAAATGGGTTTGGTGAGTGTTAGCCCAAGTATGCAGCATTCGATTTTCCGAAGTTAGCTAGCCTTAGCTTGGGTCTGAGGTAGTGGGGCATGTTTCCAGAGTGTGAAAGACAACACCCCGCACTCTTTATTTGGAAGGTCCTGGCTCCAAACAGAAAAGATTGCACCAACCATAAGCAGAAAGTCTGGGCTTCAAACCAACTTCAATGAAAACCAACTGGTGACTTCACTTCCATTTTTATATACTCATAATTATGTCCTTCAATCAGATGCTGTAAAATCATTTGAATTAGTTGTATGCTATAAAAGAGATAACTGGACTAGCTTAATCAAAAATATAGAAATAAATTCAACTTGGTCCCAGCTGTGCCAAATAGCTGTGCCTCAACCTTTCTTGGATATTCTGTTGATGTTTTTTTTTTAATCAATTTCTGAATACTGTAAAGCTGGATGTAGTGAGGTGTGACGTTTGAGGCCCAGAGTTGCTGCTTATAGTCAGAGCCATCGTTTCCATTTGGAGCCAGGACCTTCCAAAAAAGGAGTGCAAGGTGTTGCCTTTCATGCTCTATAAAAACGCCTCACTACCTCAGACCCAAGCTGATGCCACCTTACTGTGGAACACCAAGCAGTGCACACAGCAGACATCAAAGCTACTATAAGTCTTCAAATCTTGTCGGAGGACCAATAATGTTCAATTTGACCACCAGCACACTTATTACAGGGCATGAATTTAGCATTTGTGATCATAATGAGTCACGAAAAGATGATGCTTTTTGAATGGGAGTCAATTGAAGCCAACATCTAGTGACCATTGGGGGCTTTCCGCTTTAAGGTGCTTTCTCACTGGCTGCAGCCTCATGCCGTTGTTGTTGCTGATTGATTTTTATAGATGGTGCTCCCGTTTTCTGATAAGCCATGGTGGCTACTGGCTCCCACTTTTTATGATAACTGTAATAAAAGTGCCAGTGTCAGTGCCAGAGTGCTTCCAGCAGCTTTAATAAACTCTTCCATCACATATATATACACACAGCAAGATGTACATTTATTCATACATTAACATGCTGGAGACAATTACAATGAAAGCCAACAATCTGTACGATGTTGTCTCTGGAAAATGTTACAGTGCTCCTAAAAACAAATATCAATTATAGTTTATAATACTAAAAAACAAATGATTTAGAGTACTAAGCCTCACCCTCAGCTGATCTCTCTCCCTCTCTCTTTCTTCCTATCTCTCTTGCTCTCTCTTACCGTTTTCCTTTTGAAGGGTAACCTCTGTGGAATGTGCTTCGTTAATCTCTCTTGACATTTCCCTGTCTTCCTTTGCTGCGTACATCGCTTGCTTGTTCAGTCGGTTAAGCCAAAAGAGTCAGGCCAAGCCAAACATTTGAATCTTGAAATCTCTCTTTCTTTCTCTCTTTTTTTTCTCATTGCTGAACAAAGTCAAAAAAGGGCACAGATTCCTCATGTGAATTTGTTTGATTATGGGTTTTGATGCTAGATATTGAGCAGCTGCCTCTTTAAACTCAGATGCATCTAAATGCACCTGCTGAGAATAATGAAGTGGTTTTGTTTCTGTTGGAGCTTGATGTTTGAGGACTGCTGAATACAATAAGTCACTTAAGCGTGTCTACAACCGTAAGCTATGGCAACAGCAGACGTGTTAACTAGTGACTGGGGCCAGCATGGCCTCCTCTGTGACTGAGCATAATGCCAATTGGTGGTAACATATTTCCGCTGCTCATACTTTGCTAATGCAGCCCGGTGCCCTTTTACACAGCACCACAGTTGCACCCTTCTACAGTGGACACACAAATGCCAGTGACAGGTGACACTATAAGCTCAGATTTCCATGTGTGTTCATTAGCTACACGCAACAAGTAGCAGGTTGCACTTTAAACACTTTCTCTGCATGGATCATCAATGGTTTAGTTAAAACTCAAAGTCTAGAGACACCTCCTCAAAATACATTCCTATATTATTCACATTGTTTGTGAGACATAATATTTCCTAAAGATCACAAAAGTTTCCTTTTTGTAGTCGACGTGTCAGAATATCAAGGGAAGTGTGCTCTACAGTTCAAGATATCTTGAGAAACATTTGGTAGGAAATATAAGTATAATATGCAGAATAGACTGACATTTCTGCAACAGTGAGCCTTCTTCAGAGCATAAAGGAAAAATCATAACATCATATTTATAGTTTCCAAGACAACTGGATGTGAAGTAAATACACCACTGAATTAAAGTAGAAGCAGTTGGCTCCATTCTTAAATCATTTGATACTGCAACATTTTTTATAAGGTAAGCTTACACCACGAAATACAATCATCAATCATAGAAACTTACTGTAGGTTAAATATCAACTTCACTAAACATTAACATTTTCACTTGAGCCATGAGTGAGTTTAAAAAAGAGAACAAAACATATGAAATATATATCTCAGTCTACAATTAGACATTAACCCATAACAATTATCCAATTAGATTGCAGACAAATAATTCAAATAGGGATGTTAGACAATAGGGAAAAACAGCATATTGTAGATTAATTAATGATGTTTAGGTTTAAAACAAAAGAAGGGACAATAAAGCAGTGCAAGTAAAATATTAATTAAATCAAATGCAATCTACTGTAGATAAAATACTCCGATCAAGTCAAGGTAAAAGAATAAATATAACGTTACCTCAGATATTCTTCTAATAGTTAACAAGATAACTACCTGGCACTGGTAACAAGAAACTAAAATTTACCATATAACGAGATTACATACAAAGAATACGCACTAAAAGTTTATTTTTTCAACAGATGGCGGCTGGGAAGACAAAAGCTCTGAGATCTCCCACAAAAATGAGGATCTGTTTCAACCAGATGAGAGAGTAGCATCAATGCATCTTAACTCATCGCACAACATCACACCAGAGACGACTCACATACGGATGCTTCTCGTTGCTCATATTCTGCAAAGGTTTGTTCTCTGTGTGTTAACTTGGGAAGACTGTTTTCCACCAAAAAAACACAACACAGAATCAGCTGGGATTCTTCGAATTAATATTCAGTTGAAGAAGACTGGAGCTGAGTGGGAAAGACGAGGCATGAGAAGCAATTGTTATGCGGCTATATCACGGTAAGCTTGTTAGCTTTGTTGATTTTCAAAATAAAGCTAACTTCAAAGAGTATTTGGCTCCACCCAGTGAGAGTAACTCAACCAATCAGATGTCTTCTGCTTTAAGAGCAGCTCACCTTCAGAGTGATGTTTTTTAGTATCTAAAACTCCAATCCGCTCCAATTTATATGGATGTTTTTTCGGTGCCATTCAACAGGGAATCCCTCAATGCTTTAAAACCACCTTAATCCCACTTTATATGCAACTCACTCCATTATTATGCCCCATGATCACACATGGCCGAGCTGACGCTAGTGCACTTAAAACCACACGATGGTGTGACTGAGATGTCTTTTTAAATTTGCATAATATTCAAACATACATCAAAATGGGAAATATTGGCAGTAGAGTATAAAGAGAAGATTAAAATTCAAACACTCTATTTATAAAACTGAGTATGTGGATGAGTATCAATGGTATTATTGGCACTTGGCTGGCATCCATGCTGGGGGCAGAGCATGACTGATGGAGTTTCACCATTTTATGACAGGGATGGAGAGCGATGCTGTCGGCAGAATCGGGGTACACTTAAGCCTCCGCTCTACCTATATTATTTGCCAAGTTAATTTGCCATTCTTGATTATCTGACTTATAGTTTTATCGTGTGCAGAATAGAGCATCATCTCCCATAGGAGGAGAAGGTAAGGGGATAATCTCAAGGTAATGATTAAATAGTAGCTTCATATGCAAGATTAGTGATGGATGTTGTAAAAGAGAGATAGAGAAGAGTAATTCCAGTAATACCAGTGATTGTCAGTGTTGTAATCCTTATATATATATATGTGTGTGTGTGTATAAAAAAGTGGAGCTTTGAGTGTTTCACTAAGTCTCACCACAGTGAAATCTATTTTTAACAGAATTTAAAAATCAGGTCACCTAAAAACTTTAAAAAGATCAACTTAGGAAGCAGTTTACTGACACTTGACAGGCGCATTTCCGAAATAAAACATATTTAAACACGCTTCCAAAAAAATCTAATTAGTATCAGATGATGCATTAATGATCCTAGAAACCATGGCTAGAAGTTTCAAGAAACAAAAATTACATCCAGCAGCTGTTGATTCGGATTAACCAAATGTCAGCTGACTTATCTTGACTGTGGCCTTTCACCAGTAACTGAAGGATAACAGCTCACAGTTTTAAATACACAGACCAGGAATGGAACAGGAGAGATGATTATGTATTTGGATGACCTACTTTTTGTTTTTTGGTTGCCGAGCTTCAGCGAGTAGAGAGAAAATTGAATATGTTGAATATTTTAAATGTTTTAAAGTGATTCTATTTCCCTTAAACATGTATGAGAGCTTGTTAAGGATGCTTTGAAATGAGATTTACAAGACCTTTTCATCTAACATGTCCTGCATGGATTCAATCTTCTTTTTTTTTTACGAAATCTATAATTAAAATTGATTTCAAAAAGGACTTAATGGGTTTAAGTGATAAAACATGAGGAATTATCAGACATGCAAGCTCATATCACAATTAGGTGAATATGAAAACACTTTGAATCACTTAAATCTGACCACTGAAGATAAACTGAAGCATTTAGTTGATTCACTTACTGACAGAAAACTAAGCAGCAACTATTTTTATAATAATGTAAGTCATTTTCAAAGTAAAAATCAGCTCCCAGCCTCTCAACTGTGACTATTTTTGCTGAATTATTTTGACTTCTGTGATAGTAAATTGAGTATCTTGGTGTTCTGGGCAGCTAGTGAGATAAAAAGCAATCTGAAGACATCACTATTGGCTGTAGGAAACTCATTTTTATGCTATTTTCTGACATTTAATGCACCCAAAGGTTTATTAATGAATCAAGAAAATAATCTGCAATATCAATAGTGGGGGGAAAAATGAGTTTCACCGACACCAAAACCTACGAAGATGTGTTATTGTTACTACTACTATGTTGATTTACATTTCACTGCTACTGTATTACACTATTCTTCCATTTCATTCCTGTATATCATCTTGATCTCAGAAGCACGCTTTCAGCTCTGCAGGGACGTTTCAACTATAAAAAGGTCTCTAATAATGTTTCGAGTGTGGAGTTGATCAATCTTTAAAGGTGCTGACATTCCTGTGTTATTTAGTCTATATGCATGCTGTAATGGTCATGCATTTAGCCTGTTGCGGCTGAGCACTGAGGAATTAGACACGCAAGCCTGTGGAGGGAATGTGAGGGGACGGGATGGCCGTATATAACGCTGGGTTATAGTAGTGATGATGATAAGATATATGGCTGTTTGGATTCCACTAGTGATGTCTTCCTCCCCCCCGCTCCTTCTCCTTCTTCTCCTCTTCTCCCCTTCCTCTTTCCTTTCCTCTCTGCCCCACATGAGGTTGAAGATTTATGGATGAACAAGGGAGGAGAAAGGAAAGGATTTGGTAATAGGGTTGGAAGAGGAATAAAAGGGGTGCGAAACCGAAGATTAGATTTTATGGCACCGCTGTAAACTTTCCTGACGATTTAAATGAATTGTTATTATGTGAATAAAGCGGTCTCAACATAAGAAAACAATTGCTAAATGCAACTCTCATTTAGGGATGAGGAATCTGTGGTGTTCGGTAAACAAAAGCGGCTTTAAATACCGTATTAAACTGTCATCCACTCCAGCTTTCCATTCATTTCCTTTTGTCTTCAAGCTCGCATCGACACAGCCTGTGCTCCAAATAGGCCAAGGCCTCTCTCAAATCACAGAGGAAGCTTTTAGAATGAGGGATAAATTCTGGGTGTGTATCCACAGCCAGCACAACACACCACTTTGGCTGCATTTAGGGAATCTTTGCTAATGATATATCAGGGCTCAGTTAAGTTTTCATGCTCTCTTTGTAGGACCTCGTGGCGCAGTTGCTTGACTCTGCATCTGTCTGTAATCCATCATGCAGTCCGGGCATACCTGCGAGAACTTGATGATGGCCTTGGTATGAGGTAATGCTACACTTGACCACTTGTGAAACATGCGGTTGGAGAGTTGGCAAGATGCTAGCCTAAAGCCTATAGATATGACGGAAGATTTAACCTTCTACTAAACAACTGCTACATGCAAAAAAACAAGAAAAATGACTCATAGATTAAGGCGTTGCAATGTAGATGTGGTGTCTGCACCGTCCTAACACGGGAGGGAGGGATGTTTGGGTAGAGATGCTAGCCTTTGGCAGTGTTACTGGTAATTAAAGATTGGGTTGTTATTCCTGCACACGCTTAGCAACGGAGCAGCAGCCAACCGCCACCCTGGCACCCTGCAACTATCAGCATCGATACTGATGTCGCACAAGGTCTAATTATCCTGTAACTGCCTGACTCCAAAGACCCCACTGGATCATCAGACAAAAGAGGCAACAACTCATAGCTGTTGTAAGTGAGGGTGATCTTGCTAGGCTGTTTTTGTGGGTCAAGCAGGGGCTAACCCTCTCTAAAGGCTTCTTTCCCCTTCATGGATCCACAAGGCCACGACCACCCAGCCATTACTTCAGAACTATTCTCGTGGCTGTTTATTGGGAAGCGTGCTTCCTCCAGATCCCCACAGCTTCTTGGTGTCCCCAGACGCATGGAGCAAGACGCCAACGAGGGGGGAGTTCACATAAAGCTCCAACCAACTGATCGACAGGGGCAGAGGGGGTCCAAAACTTAGAGAGTGTGATGAAGTTCATGAGAGGGCTAACAATTTGGGATGGTTGGAAACACAAGAACAAGAAGAGCCTTCAGAGAAGGTGGTGTTGGGAACCTGATATGTGTGATGTCAGGACGCTGGATTGGCGACACATTGGTGTGGAATTACTTCCATGATGGAGAATAAAAAGGGAAAGGGTATATTTCAGATCACATGTGGAACAAATGTGAACTTTTAAGGTGCTGAGATCGACACCTTTTGTTTTTAGCAAAAAGTCAAGAAGAAAGAGCTCTACAAGCGAAAGACTTGACAGAATTTTTTATCAACTCTCGTGATACCTGGACTAAAATCCACAAAAATAGGAGCTCTGACTTTTTCCACACAATAACAGCGATATGGTGAACTTCCTGCAGATTGGCGAGGTGAGATGGATGCCAGCAGAGGAGACAGCGTAGCAGAATGAGGGAGGCAATCAGGGTCAGATAGATTAGGTGTCTGAGGTGCAGAGATACGACGCAAGGTAGTTACACCTGACTTGGCAGAGGAGCCTCTAACAAATCATCTCCCTCATCTCTCGCTGCTTGCATCTGTTACCATCCTCCTTTCCTCCTGCCTTCCTTCCCTCCTTTTTCCTCATGCATGCATGCGTTCGTTTCTCGGGTTTCAAGCGACCGGCTGATTTATGGCTCTTTGACGTCGTTGTTGACAAAGGCAGAGCATATTTTAAACCATGACTGATACAAACGTTATGCCATACACTCCAGCCTGTACAGTTTAATGTCACAATATTACAATGCTGCATCAATGGTTGGGTAATGTTTCAATGCTGAAGATATTAAATGTGGTACATGATAAGCTTTTATTAAGCTTGTTTTTCATTATGAAACAAGGTCATTATTGTACACTAACCCTGTTATTCTTCTTCTTCTTTTTTACAATTTTAAAATTCATTAAATCGTTTCATCATTTGTAGTGATAATGGAACGAAAAAAACAAAAATAGGCTTTGTAGCACAACATTTGGGTTCACTGGGTTCATTTAGCATGACCTTCTGTAAAGAATAAGCACTTGATCTTTGTATAAAACATAATCCAAGGAAATAATCACACATAAAGAGGCAATTAATGTCTCGAGTTACACTCTGGTGGTGATACTACCAGCAGGGCTTTATGTATCTAACCTTGAACCTTATGTCAGACAGAAAGCTTGCTGACTTTTGCCCCTTCAACATTCCTGCTTTCCTCAGCTTAATGAACCTCGATGACCTACGCGATTCCCCCTTACACAACACATTTGTCCGTATGAGATCGATTATCACTAGCATTAGAGGCTTCTCTTTCCAAGCCTTTCCATGTATTTCTCACCATTGCTTTATCACATACCACTCTGTATGTAATCTAATAAAACAAACACAGGGTCAACAAATATCTAACACATCACATTTTCCGTTTTAAAACATAGTAAATATTTCTTATTAAGACAGTAAAGTGAAATATAGGGCTAAAACTGACATTCACATCCCGCTATCCCTTTAATCCTTTTTATTAATATCCTCATTTGTTAAAATAGCTTTCTCACAAGCCTATAGTAGCTCAATAACACTGTCAGTGAAAGAGGAACCTATGTACAGTATCAGTCAAAAGTTGACTCAAGACACACTTTCTCAGGGTTTCCAAACTTTTGACTGCTACTGTATGAGGACACTGAGGGATTGTAAAGACACAAGCCTGTAACTGTCTAATGAAAGCTAAAACTCATACCGCCAATTAGTCCGATATATTCATGTTTTAACACACATGCACACAAATAAACTGCATGTTAGAGATATCTTCATTATATTAGAGGTTAACACTTATCCTTATCCCAACTAGTTTTATCTTTTATGTTGTATTGTTACCACTGGACTACCATTAATAAACTACTAATAAACTGTATAGAAGTTAAGTTGTGATGCTTCATGATCTACGGCGAAGTTTCAAGCATTTTATCAAAAAACGGGTTAAAATTGTGTGTTAAAAATGTTTCTGTTATTTCCGTTTTCACTCATCTCAAAGTCGACACACCGTCAGCCTTCATTTTAGTTTTAGATCAGTGAGATTTAGTTATAATCCTACAGGTTGGACCAGCTTACCTGGCTTCTGGGGCTCAGGCATATCTGGGTCTGTTTATAGTGATTCCTCTCAAAGCGTCTTCCTCCCTCCTTGCCTATGGATCTGAATGTATTTCCTCCTCCATCCCCTTTTTATCACCTCAGCAGCTCCCCCCACCCTCCCCACCTCTCTCACACTCACACACACACTCTCACTACCACTGTCACTTCATCCCCCCCACCACCACCACCACCACCACCACCCCCTCGTCTATAGTCGAACAAGGAAGGAAGAGAGTGACAGAATCGTTGTCACTTGAAACCTTGGCAGGAGCAGCAGGGCTTTGAGGAGGAGATGGAAGACACCATGAGGGGTAAAAGCGGTTCAGAGCCATAAAGAAAAGTCCAGCCCTCGGGAGAACCTGCCAGCTGATTAACTCATTAGGCCCTGGAGCCCAAACATTAACAAACTGACTCATGCTAATCAGCATGATTGACAGTTTAATGGAGGGGATGCTACGATGGTCAAACTGCTCATATATGTTTAACTCTGCCGGCGTTAAATCTTTCCGGCTGAAATGGATGAGAGATAAAACAGTCAAAAATGAAAATGAGAGCAATGCAGCATCAGCCGAGCGTTCCTACAGGCTCTGACAATCCCATTTGTTCTGTAGTAGCCGAAGCTGTCAACAAGGTGTATTTTATAGCATAGCAAGCCCTCAGTAGGGATGTGAGGACCAATGTCAAAGACAGTAGGGTTAGGGTCGCTGACCTTATGAGTTCATGTAGAGGTTCGCTATAAACTGTACAACCCATCACAGACATCAATGTAGACACACACACACACACACACACACACACACACACACACAAATAAATGCTCATGCTGCAAATTTGCCACCGATTTAACAAGTGTGGGAAAAAAAGTTTTAAAAAAAGAAAAAGATTGTGGACAAATTAACTTCATGTACATCCAACTTTGGCTTCTATCCTCATTCCTTTGGTTCAAAATTGCAGCGCAGACCGAAAATGCATATAATAAACGTGGGTGTTGAATTATGCATTTAAGCAGCCTTTCACTTTCCATTCACTCGTTTGTATACAGTCATTCCTTTTTTGAATTCTGCGCTCGTTTTCTTGCCTGCCCAAAGCCATAACCTTGGCTATAACAATAAACATTCTTTCAGACTTTAATTTGCGAGAGAGAAGTCGAGTCTGAAAGAGAGGCAGAGATTGAAGAACGGCTATTTAAGGCAAGTGCAACTTGAGAATCAGATGTTCAAGGGGAAAAAAAATACCACCACAAGGAAGATTATGGACGGCTGTTTGAATACCACATATAATGTCCTTGAGTCTATGGTATATTCTTACCTCTAATGACTTGACTTTTAAGGTAGATTATCTTAAATATGTCTTTTTGATGCATTCCCAGCTCAGGAGTGTCGATTGATACTGTGACTAAACTCTGTGGGTAGGTTTAAATTATTCATATATTGTGGATTTAAGGTGGATATACGAGACTAACAATAGGTGTCCTACATGATCCAGTGATCCGCTGTGGAGGATGACACCACAGTTATTTAACGCTTGCATTAGTTAAGCCTCACTGAAGTACACGTTAAGCCAACTGAAGCAGGTCCTATCCACCTTCACAGCGGCTTTCCCCATAACTGATACCCACCAGTTTAGAGAGTGAAGCTATCAGTTGTCAGCATTTTTGCATTCAAAATTCAATATTTGTAAATGTGAGGAACACAACTAAATTCAGCACAATAATGTGTTCATTGATTATGGCAGTGAAGGGAAAGAAGAAAAAAACAAGTGCATCACTTTTCATGCAAAAACAAAGCAAATCTTTTCAAAGCAGCTTAAGATGATATTTTTTATATTAACAATGTATGAAATGACTGTGTATTGTCAGAGGCGTGGCTCATAGTGATTAACTTAAAGAGACAACAATGACTGTTTAGCTGTCTGGCTGCATCTTTACTGTTTTGGTTCACTCTCAGCACTGTCATAGCGTCGTTTTTGGCCGCAGCAGGCAGCTGTTTTCAGAGAAAAAGCTCTAATAAAAAGCCACTGTACAGATACAGTTAGCTGTAGACTAGCTGGTAAAACATTAACCAGCTAAAGAGCCAGATATTTCCTTCAGTGGTTGGTAGAGAGCACAAGTGCACAGCTACAAGAGAGGGAACATTGGACTTACATTCAGCAGGTGGACAGAAATACGACTTCAAATGAATGATAATGTTGCTCCGTAACTGCTGGATGTGGAAATAAGCAATTGTTTGCTAACACACCAATCAGCCAAAACAATAAAACCACTGACAGGTGAAGTGTATAACACTGATTATCTCGTTAAAATGGCACCTGTCAAGGGACGGAATATATTAGGCGGCAAGTGAACAGTCAGTTCTTGAGGTTGATGTGTTGGAAGCACTAAAAATGGGGAAGCGTAAGGATCTGAGTGACTTTGACAAGGGCCAAGTTGTGATGATTATGACTGGATCATACTCGTCTCTGAAACGGTAGGTCTTGCGGGGTATTCCTGGTATGTAATGGTCAGGACCTATGAAATCGGTCCAACAAAGGTCAACCGATGAGCCAGCGACAGGGTCATGGGCGCCCGGGGGTTTCTTTGATGAACGTGGGAAATGAAGGATAGCCCATCTGTTCCGATCCCTCAGAAGAGCTACTGTAGCACAAATTGTTGTAAAAGTTGATGCTGGCTTTGACGGACAGTTGTCAGAACATACAGAGCTGGGACTGAGTAGCAGCAGACAGGTCAGAGTTACATTGCTGACCACTGTCCACTGCCAAAAGCGTCTACAATGAGCACATGAATGTCAGAACTGAAGCATGGAGCAATTGAAGAAGGCAAGCCTTGTGTGATTAATTATGTTTTATTTCACGTTGTGTTGACAGGTTGGGGGTGTTTGCATCGTTATCTGGTGAAGAGATGGCACCAGGATGCACTGTGGGAAGATGGGAAGAAGGCAAGCCAACTGAGGCAGGGTGATGCTCTGAGTAATGCCTTGCTGGGAAACCTTGGGTGCTGGCATTCATGTGGAAGTTACTTTGACATGTATCACCTATCTAAACAGTGTGACTAAATACACCCATCCATTATCAGTGGTATTCCCTGATGGTATTGGCCTCTTTCAGCAAGATAATGCTCCCTGCCGCACTGCAAAAAACATTGTTCAGGAATGGTTTGAAGCACATGGCAAAGAGTTCAAGGTGTTGCCATGGCCCCCAAATTCCCCAGATCTCAAGCTGATCAAGCATCAGTTGGATGTGTTGGAAAAACAAGTCTGATCCACGGAGGCCCCACTTTACAACTTACAGGACTTAAAGGATCTGCTGCTAACTTCTGAGTGCCAGCTACCAGAGGACACCTTCAGAAGTCTTGTGCAGTCCATGCCTAGATGAGTCAGAGCTGTTTTGGCGGCACGAGTGATTTTATTATATCACTTAATGCAGGTTTGATATTCTAGTTAATGCAGCCAGGCTTATTTCCATTGCCACATCCCATCAAAACACTCATGTAAGATGTTAGATGATGCAGCACAATGCTGAGTACCTCTGTCACTTCCTGTATGGACAGCAGTGGGTTTTCAAACAGTTAAATATCTTTCAGTAGACAGTGTGCGCTTGTTTTATCTCTTTTGATTTCATGATGCAGTTGTCAACATCAATATTAGTCATGTATTTTTGCTGTATGTGTATCTGCTGAAATTATGTTAGATATTGAGATTTCTATATGTGTATATTCTCTATGTATGAACAGAGTATCATTGGCTCCTGTTCATTTAGAAAGGTCTCATGAATAGGTTATCATTCTTATCATCTTTCCTTATTTCTCACCTGGAGATGTGGAACTTATCAAACATGTTCTGCAGACAGGCATCAGTCGAAGTTTTGCTCTGTCTCTATTCTCATAGAATAATTTACAACACATCCTTAAAGCTCGATAATCTGGCATCCCTGAGCAATTTCAGGGATCTCATTAAGGGCACGATTTATATTAGTTGTGTATGCTTTAGCTGTGTTGTTCTTGAATGAATACATTTATATTTCAATTAATACTTAAATCTTGTGTTTTGGAGGTCTTGTTCTTCTATTTTAATATTATCTGCTTTTATGATATGAATTCTTTCTGAGAGTAGATGTAATGCAGTGTGGTTTATGATGTAGTACAGCTGAACTGCAGAAACCCTTGACATGATTATTAGGTGCAAAAATCCACACTTTTGACAGGTGCAACGGGCTTGAAACTTTCAACCAGAGAGGGCAGTGAAACATTATTTTTCAGCCTGTTAAGTCTACTCAGTTTAGATGGATGATGGTCCATTCCTCTGTAGCAGGTGTTATATGGTACCCAAAACATCGGTGTGTTCAATTTGTTCCCAATACTGTAATTGGGGTCATTATGGCCAAAAAACTAAGATAAAGTGTGATATACAAACACTGCATGCTCAGCTTTGATAAACCATGGAGGGACGATCCACTATAGCACAGTAGTAAGATATTTTTAAACAATTTGTCAACACCACAGCATGAAAATAACTATTTATAGAAATATCTTTCTACACTATACAGGTTTAGGAGATCATTTTCCAGTTATAAACTCTGAACTATGGCGGCGTCATGAGGAGTCTTAAAATTCGGACGACGTGTTTCAAAACACTCCTGCTGGCTTTCTGTCTCATTTTTCACCGTGGTCCATTTTTAACAGCGCGAAAGCTGACAGGACATGACAGTATCTTCCTTCAAAGTGAAAGTCCTGTTGCCGTTTTATATAAATATACTGTACATGCTTTCATATTTGACTAAGAATAGTAAGGTGACACCGTTGTTTAGGGCAGTGACAAAGAGTAATGGGCTGTCCCAGTAAGGGGGGAATAGATACTGTATTGGCCTCCATAGTTTCAAAGGCAGAGCCCCGGGGAATCACATGCCTCAGTCACCATATGCTCCGTACAGAGCACCCCCACCTTCAGACTGGAGAGAGACTGCTTCCATACAGACAGTAATATGTTAGCAATTATGTGATAAAAGCCATAATAATTACACAAGATATCTGTGTAGTTGGACAAGATATCTCGTTGAGACCATTTTCTTTCAGTTGTTATAGTTAATTGTTTATTATTGTTGACTTCTGTAATGGAGGAGTTCTGTTTTTGTTGGAAATTTTAAGGATCTAGTGTTTATACAGTCAAGCAAGACTTCGGGACATGTGAAAAGGCTTTTTCTTATTGTTAAAGGAGTCTCTTAAAACAACCTGTTCATACCGACCAATAAAAGATCATGATGCACTTACAATTTAAGTGGAGGACAAAATCAACAGACCTCGTTTTGAGCAAAAACGTAATCAAATATTTATCTTAAGATAATCTGAAGCCTCTGAAATAGTCAAATATTGCAGATCTTTTAAAGTTACAGTCTTTTTAGTAAAAAATTCCCTCTTTATGTCTTGAGGGACGGTGCTTCCTGTTCAGCTGAAGTCGAAGGATTGTAACAAAAAGAGGGGACTTGGCACGGCCAACAAATTTTAATCTTCCGTGTCATCAGGCTCATGATGGAGCTCCGTTTTCCCTTTTGCTGCTTGGTAGTCCGGCATTTAATTTTTCAACCATGAATTTGACCTCCTGTAGGACGTTCCTGTCATTATCAGATTTATTTTTGTCAGTGATCCTCATATGTGAGCCAAAATTTCATTCTGGCAAATGCCGGAACAGGAATTGCCTTGGATAAGGTGTAACAGACACTAATGACATTATTTTTTAAAGGGGACATATCATGCACAGTTCAGTGTTTATACTTCTGGAATATATTTGCATGATTTACAGTTCAGAAACTCCTTATTTATCTCATACTGGCTCTTTATGCAGCCCCCTCAGTTCAGCCTCTGTCTCAAACAGGCTGTTTTAGCTCCTGTCTTTTCTAGGACCGCCTCCAAATGACCCACTCTGTTCTGATTGGTCGACTTCAGGAAGCTGCCCTTCGGAAGACCTCTGCAGCTCCAGAGGCTACGTCAACAAACCATGCAGTAAACAACAGTACTAGGAAATCACTTCATTTTCTTGTCCTATACTCAATGTCAGCTTCTCAAAAACATCTGAACACAGTGAAGAAGAAATTCCTCTTCGAAATGTGCAACATGAACAACCTTTTCAGCAGGTTAGAAACAAACATTACAAACAAAGCGTTCAGAGCAAGCATTCAAACCTGGTTTTTGACTTTCAAGGAGCATTTTACAGACATTTGTCTCAAGTTTTGGAACTTTAACCAAGTTTAACGTGCCTACCTGACATCATAACTATATAAAGAGAACAGAAACTCACAAAAAAGCATGTTATGACCCCTTTAAAGTTGCAGTGCATCACATTCAACCACTATAAATAATAATAATATAAATAAAGGGGTGAAAACATGTTGGATGCCCAAGAGCTGAATTCTAAACTTTAGAGGATTAACACAAAGCACATTTTTCAGCCCTTTGATGCTGAAACGTTAATATTTAAAATGATGTATGTGTCTCACTCGTATCCACAAAGGCTTCTATTGCATGTCAGCAGAACTCTTCAGTCAGGAGAAGCATTGAGAAATAAATTACATCATTCACCTCATTGAGCAGAAACCTGCAGCAGCTTTTCTTTTCTCTCTGGTTTGATACTTTCATGATATTGACTCGTCCGAACAAACACCCCAAAACAGTGTCAGAGCTAATCTGCCCTTTAGTTGACCCTTAGGCTTTTCAACAGTCTTTTTGGCAACTACAAACACAGTTAAATCAGTAACTGGGGCCCGGTTTCAATATGCGTGCAGGACACAATCCATAAATTATGGCCTAGAGTAGTTGCGTGCTCACTGAAGCTGTTGAGTGGAGGGAACGCTGCTAACAAACCAAGTCTCGCCTCGCTGCTATACAGACACATCATAGCGAGGGGGACGAGTAGCTATGAAAGTATCAAACATGTGGAGGGCCCTAAAAAAAAGCCTTGAAATGAAAGCTGCAGTCTTTACTTTTATAGCTTGAAAAGTACACTGAATAAATAGTTTGATAGACAGCCTCTTAGCCTCAAATAAACCTTCAGCGGCATCAGAAAAGTTATTTAACACTATACTTCCCATTTTAAAAACAGTCAGTAAATCCATTTGAGAGTGATAGCAGGTTGTATTTTCAGGTATAATACTGGGGTTACTTTAATGGATTGTACCTTTAAGTTTCTACAGTTTTAGTATGTAACTCTCTATGCTACAACAGATTGGAGTAGCATTTGTCGGAAACTACTTCAACTTAATCATGCAAAAAAAAACATGACTCCAGTGAAGTATTTTTAGTATAACAAATTCTAAATAAAACATGGAGGAAATAATGTTCAGTTAAAGCCTCAGTCACATGTGTTCGTATGAGAGAAGAGGGCTGAAAAAAGTACGCCATCTCAGATTGTGCAGACTGACTTCTTAAATTTGATATAAAGACTTCATTACTGATTACCCTAATAACCGTTGCAGATGTGTGTGTTTACTTGTTAATTCAGTCAGTTTTACAGGCGTGAAAATGGAGGTATTAAAGGGATTTTTGCCATCATATGAGGAGAAAACCCATCTGTGCAACCCCCAGCTGTGTCCCAATTCCATGCTACTGCAATTCTAGCAATGTTTTAATGCATTTACAAAGGAAAATAATTTGTCCAGTTTATTATTAAAGCACTCAGACAACAAGTAGGCAGCTCTACATACAGGTGCAACCAAACCCAAAACCAATAGAGACGTGAATTAAAAGTTAATCCTGCACTGGCTTCATCAGCATTTGCTTGAATATAATTACACAAACATCCAAACACACTTTGGTACAACAGATGTGCCTAGATGCTTAACAGCATGACTGAGGTTTCTGGATCAAGGACGAGGCATCAAATAGCCGCTTGTCCAGTTGTTACACAGCCAAAACTAACTTCCAAGTATTTTTATAGTGGTCTCAGTTTCCCAAACAATAAAATCCAAGCAGGGAAGCGAAATCTGATCAGTGGAGGTCACACTTGAGACGCATTCTGATGCCAGGTGTAAACTCCTGTCTATCTCAGCTGGATGGAAACACATTATGAGATACAAAATGTTTCTCAATGTCTGTTTTGAGATCAGAGCAGCGACAGTTTCCTGCTCTGCATGATTCAGAGAAATGTATTACTGAAAAGGACATTTAGGGAATAAAAACCAAGCTGAGGTAGAATGCTTACTAAAGGATTTAAAAAACATGAACAACCCTCTTCAACACATGACGTGAATGTCTATTATTCAGCTGATAACACGGCACTTTTAGAGCCCTTCTCAAAAGGGTGGAGGTGTGAGGAAGGGGAGGTTAGGGGGCCTTTTCTGGTCTGTTAGCAGCCTCTGCTGGCACCTGGATATATCAGTGCATCCAGGAGTCAAGGGAGTGATGAATAGTCACAAACAAATCAACATTGTGTGACAGATATTAAACTATTAATACTAAACACCTTCTACAGTAGATGATGTTCTAAATATATAGCAAGTTCTGGAGCTGCTCAAAACACACAGATTAGATCACATTACTTGTTTTGGTTCTCAAAATCTCCACTTGTCTGTTTGGTAAATTATTCATCATGTTACAACCTGCTGTGCCAAAGTCAAAATATGGAGCAACACTGAGATGAAATTTGGGCAACCCAAAATAGAAATCAAAACCACTTTAAGTCAATAAGAACAAGAAATTGCACAATAAATTGGTGGTGATGTGATACCTGCACAAACACAAGTCTGTTCATTAGCTTTCTGTCAACAGAAAAGGAAACTACTGTAAATACCAAAATGCTAAAAATACCAATTCAGAGACTAAATTAATGTTCCTGTGCAGCAGCAGTGACATCACTGGCACATTCAAAGATAAACAAATGTAAAAAGTAAAGTAACTTGATATGTATTGAGATGTATGCATACATAATGTGCATGCAAGTAGGTCAACACATACCTTTACTAGATTAGTATGCACAAATTAACTCAGTGTGTGTGTGTGTGTGTACATGTGTTTCACTTGTCACCTGCATATAAAGCTGCCAATTATTAAATCAGGCAGAGTGATGATGTGGATATAACAGTGTGATGTTTCAGTGATGAAGCTGTTAGCCTAAAACAAATAAATACTGAAACAAAATATGATGATTTCATCCACCATCGTTAAAGATCCCCTCCAGACATGTTTAAAGATGTACTGTCTGCTTTGAATAATAATGTCTGTCTGATGTGGTTTTTTCTACAAAAAGGTTCTTTTTTTTATTGAAATTATTGTTTCAATTATTTTCATGGGGTTTTATTTATTTATAAAGCTCTTACTGTTTTTTACACACTCACATCACATCGCTGCTGTCTTTTAATGCAGGCCATTATTGAGCACGCTCAG
This sequence comes from Scomber scombrus, assembly GCF_963691925.1. Lineage (NCBI taxonomy): Eukaryota > Metazoa > Chordata > Actinopteri > Scombriformes > Scombridae > Scomber > Scomber scombrus. The sequence continues at coordinate 5,558,971 of NC_084987.1, read as the reverse complement.
ATCATTGGATTAGGTTGCAGGTGCCGGCTGTTTTTACTGAGCTTGGAAAATCCATCTTTTTTCTTGCTGTGCACCTGCTAACTGGAATAATAGGTTGGAATAATCTAATGCTTACAAAAAGTGGATTTAACCAGATTTTTTTTTTTAAGTTGAAATGAAGGTTATAATAATGAATAATACAATAATTTAAATTCAATTATCTTGTTAAAATCCTTAAAATTACATCTACTCTTTCTGTGTTTGTGCACTGGTGGCTTCAAGTTTTCACATAACACATGCGTGAGTTAAATATTGGACCAGGATTGGCTTTTCAAACTATTTATGATGTCACTATTCATGCTCATAGGTCTGCTTCTTAAAATTGAATTTACAATGAGCGCAGAGACAGTTTCTACTTTCAGCAGATGAATGTGAAAACAAACTCTGCACATACATCATTCTGCAGAGTGAAACTCAATCAGGAACAAGAAGAAAAACTAGTTTTTGAGTGGAGGGGGACTTTAATTTTTTAGGTCAAACTTTAAAGGGAATCTGAGGAAGTGTAATTTCCTGTAATGTATTGTAGGAGTAGGCTTACAAAAACTTTCAAAGGAAATATTGAAAATATAAAGAAAAGAAATTAAAGGAAAAGAACATAAAGAGGGGGATAAGATTTGCAATTTCATTCAAAGCTCAACGAAGAGCTTGTTTATTTATTTATTTATTTCATTTTCAGAGACTTTGATGTGAAAAAAAACCTCCCGAAATGCTAATGTAGCACGCTTGTCTTCCAGTAAGAAAATAAGGAAAGGGAGAAATCTGAAGTTATATGGAAATAACCTGAAGAGAGTAAAATGCTTTTGTGTTTTTTGTGTTTTTTTAGTACATTTTGACTCCACAGTAACAACATATAAGGAACATAGTGAAGAAAAGTGAGAAAGTCATCAATGTCATGAGATGTCATGCTAGGTTAGAATGGGGAGCTGATATTGAGCCATTGAAATATATATATATGAAGTGCTAATCCAGGGCAAGAATAGATTATGGTGGTGTGGTGTATAGCTCAGCAGCCTGACTGTGCTGTCTGGGTGTTATTCAGGCTGGTGCCCTAAGGATTTGTTGAGGGGAAGTGAAAACAGGACCAGTGTGAGCCACTGGATAAATCTAAGGGGACACAAAAGAGGGTCTTGGAGGCTTGCTGGGAGAGGGAAAAAATACAAAAAGCATGTTTTGGAAGGGTAGGAGAGGACGTAGCAGAACAAATGCAAGCTCATGAAACAGGAATGTTGCAACTGGATGTTGCAAAATGCTTATGTGGACATGGAAAAACTGAATATTAAGGACAGAAATAAAACAGCAGATATAGTACAGGAATCTAACAGATGTAGGGACAGCGACTCATGACTGGATTAGTACCTCCAGAGGCCCCTGGGTGCTGAAGCTCAAGCTTATTCCACTACTCAATCATTTTTCCTGAACACTTGTCAATACAAACTAGCCACAGTTCATTTGTGGCTTGTTAACCAATCATCACTTACCTAGCCACCAAATCAACAACAAAAAAAACAGTCAATCATGAGATTAATTTTCATGGAAACAACTTTTATATTATTCTATAATAACTATCAACATCAAAAGAATGAGTCAAGTCTTGTGTTGTATTTCTGTGGAGCCTGACAAGAAGAGTGCACTTTCTTTCTCCCATCATGGAGAGTAGCTTTCTGCTCAAGAGCCCCTTCTTGCCCGTATGGTAGATCCGGCCATGCAGGAACCACAGTGATATATGCAGCTTTTTATAGACATGTCCACTAAGAGGGGCAACAGGAGTAGCAAGGGTGATTCCTATTTATCAGACTGGGATCAGCAAGAGAATATCAGATTATTTTATTATTTGACTGTGTAGCTGTTGAGCTCATTTCAGTACTGTTAGTATTATAGTAGGCAGAGGAAGTAGCAAGCAAGCAAAATGCTCATCTGTACTGACTCTTTCAAGCATTAAATCGAGATCATGTTGTAATCACCAAGATATATGAGCTGTTTTTACTAATTTAAGAGTGGCCTGTCAGGGGAAAAACGTAAAGTTTCAGGTGGATACCAGCAGACTCAGGAAGCTCAGGAAATGAAAAAGCAGACAAGTTTGCAAAGGAGGCAGTCAGGAGAGACTATGTGAATATTAATATTAAACTTTCCAAATCAGAGGGGAAAAGCATAGTTTGGAGGGAAATAACCAAACAATAGCAGCTGCGTTTGGGATAGTGCAACAAAAAGGAAGACACTTACATGGAATACACAATAATGTAGAAGTGTTAAGAAATACTTGAATCAACAGGAAAGAGGAAGTAATTATAAGTAGATTAAGAATTGGTCACAGCAACCTGCATAGTACACTTTTTATCACAGGAAAACACCCAACTGGAAAAGAGACAGTGGAGCACGTCCTGGCTTCATGCAGGAGATATGAAGAGGAAAGAATGGCAGGGCTTAAAAGGCTACAGAGTGGAGGACAGGGGTTAAAGATCTGCTTGAGTGTGGGGAAACAATGGAGGGGAAAAAAAGAAGAAATTTCTATTTTTGAGAGTAACTGGACTAATTACAAGACTGTTATAGATTTAGACAGGAGTGGATGATTAAACCCAGTGGGAGATAGTGATGCAAGTGTGCCAAGTGTCATAAAAATCCAAAAAAGAAGAAGAAAGAAGAAAAAAAAAAAGACAGGGGAGACCATTGGGGATAGATGTGAAATTTTGCTGCCTACCTGCACATATGGGATTGATAGGTCATGAATTTGCAGACAGGCTAAAAGATCACTAAATATGACGCAACTATTGACAGAATGAGGACAGTAAATGATGAGGACAGTAAAAAGAGAACATGCAACAGAATATAAAAGACAGTTAGAGATAGGGCTGGGTATCGTTTAAAAAATTGCGAGACCAGTACCAATCCAAGTACCCTTAAAGTGATTCCGATACCAATTGAGTACTTGCTTTTATCCGGTGTAACAGACGTGTAGTGTAGCCACACTTTAGAGCATTTAGGTGGCATCTTGGCTGCTGAACTACACTAACTCAAATTCACCGCGACTTCACTTCCACAGGGTTGTAGCTGCTGTGGCAGTGGGCCAATCACATGTCACATTAATTAAGAACGATCGAAGAACGATTGCATTGATTGGCTGTGAGCATTCTACCATAGAAATGGTCAGTTGAGGATGGGAACAAATGGAAATAAGGTGTGGGAAACACAAAGAGGGACTGTGATAGATTTCCTAATGAATACCAGCCTGTTTAATAGAATATATTATCAATAATATTATTTATTTATTTATTTTTCTCCAATAATAATGTAATATCAACCCTGTTATCCTTTTATATACTCTGATACAGTAGTTAGCGGTATGTGCATTAAATTGGTATTGCAACCTGATAAAAACAGGAAAGAAGAAAAAGAGGAAGAATTTTTAAATCAATTATCAAAAAACACTGAAAAACACTAAAATCTGGTAGGAATGTTGGGACATGTATGACACAGGAAGACATATTTGTAACACATATAGACAAGTTGGAAATAGTAAAATACGGGGCATGAATCAGAGAGAAGACATTAGGACACAAAGGACTCAATCAAACACTGAATAGAATAGATAAGCATCCAACAGGACTTTATACGCGATGCAGAAAACCTCCAACAGGGGATCATCCCTATATGTTCCCACAGCCCTATCTTCCCACAGCCTTATGTTCCCCCAGCCTTATGTTCCCTCAAGGATTTTCCACCAAATTAGGCCTTATGTTTTCTCAGGCCTTTATTCCCACAGCACAGTTATGGCCATTCCCTAATGCACATAATGTGTTGTTTCACCACCTTAACTTGTTTTTTCATCTACGAAAAAGACAGGTGAAATTGTGTTTTATTATTAAATTGAGGGAACATAAAGAAGCTCCCAAAAAGAGTTAAGCATGTATTGCTAACTAAATTATTTTTCCACTGCTAGTTTTAGTTTTAATTAACTAATAACCCTGGCTGACCCACACTCCAGTTCAATAGGTGGCGGTAAATGCACCTGTACGCTGTTTGCCAACCGCCAATAAAACTCAGTAGAAGAAGAGGAAGCGGAAGCGGAAGCCGTCGCTGTCGCTGTCTTCCGGTGCCCATTGCTGTCAAAATGGCTCGTCTACTGTCATTTCATATCGCAGTGATTTCTGCTGTTTTATTCTTTTTATGCACGAATTTCGTCTGCTGCAACAACGGCAGAAGGGTAAGTGTTAAATCACGTCGAGTTATGCGGCAATGTTTGACTGTATTTAAGCGGAAAAGCTGCACCTGTTTAGCCAACTGCTTAGCATGTAGCTTCTTGTGCTAAGCTAAAGGCTAACAGCAGATTTTTGTGTTTTATTCTCAGGTTGGAGATTCATTAGAGTCTGAATTCGGCGGTTTCTCTGTGCCTCTTGAACATTCCTTTGAAGTTGGTAAGTAAATATGTTTTTATTATTATTATTATGACGATGTTATATAGCTAATACGTTATTGTAAATGCTACTAACTAACTAACTACATAGCCTTGTGCCATATCCGTACAGAGAAAACACAAAATTTCACTCTTAAATCTGTCATTTTGATATATTTCGACAACTGTGTGCACCTGTTTCAACTTAAATTAATATATTTTCAGAAATGCCAATGTGCTTTATTTATTTCGGCATATAGGAAGGACTGCAACAACATTTATATTTCTTTTTTAGGTTTAGATCAGGGGTGTTAAACTCATTTTAGTTCAATGGCCACATAATTTACAGCCCAATTTGATCTCAAGTGGGCCAGAACCAGTAAAACCATTGCATAATAACCTATAACAATGATTCTCAAAGTGGGGTCCGGGGACCCCCCCAGAGGTCCTTCAGGTGGTTTCAGGGGGTCCCCAGCAAAAATGAAAATAATTTATTTTCACTGTAATTACATCCATAAGTAACAATATGGCAGAATGTATGACTGCTTTGGTCATGGGTTTCATACACTTTCTGTAATAAAACATCTGAAAGCAAAGATCTTATCAGGTGGGGGTTTGAGGTGTAATTTGTGTCAATTAGAGGTCTTTGATGTATAATACTATATAGTAAAAAAAATTACTATAATAAACCATCTACTTACAAAACAGATGACTGTCTGTGATGTCTCAAGAAAAATTTACAAAATCTACGCCTTCACAAATGCATCAATTTTATGTGTCAGACCATGCTGATTTATTATTTATTTATATATTTCCTCAGTAATTTTAATGTAGAAAGTATTATTTTTTATTTATTTTGTAAATGGTTATTCCATCCATCCATTCATCCATAGTTTTACTGCTGCTTTCATCCAGGTCATGATTAATGAATAGTTAGTGATATTATTGGGAATGATTATTATACACTGCCAGAAGTCCTGATGCCAAAAATGTGAAATATATTATAATTAAATTGACATTTCACATTGCAACAGGTAAATCACACCAGCCATTATCATCGCTAATGGTTTTCATTGATATCTGTCGTACTTTGGCTGTGAATTAGGTATTAAATTGAATTATATGTGCTGTTAAAATGTCTTTAAAAAGCCTTAAATTTGACTCTGTGAAGTGTGCAGAAACCCTGACGGTGTCTTTTCCTGTTCTCACTGTCCTTCAATCTCCTTGTTTCAGATGATATAGCTAAATTTCGGACACGTGGAGCACTGATATTAAAAGCTGGACGGGAGCCGGGCGTCTCACTAAGTCAGAACCAGCTATCAGAGGAGGACAGAGCCAAACTGAAGGTGAGCTACGATCGACAGGGTTTAAAGGATGTGAACCTAACATTTACTGTAGTCCCAAAATAGGAGGATTAATTTGGTTTTTTTTTAATGTTATTTGTCTTTGGACTCTACAGGAAGTGGCAGCCGTGGACGGTCTGTACAGAATCCGAGTGCCTCGTGTTTTTCCTGCAGTCGGACAGACAGACAGAGCGGCAGATGGAAGGTCACCTCACAGCGTTTGTCAGAGCTGTAAGTATTTCACTCATCTACTAATATCAGTCATTTTACAGTAAATACACTTTAAAATAAACAACATGAGGAGACTGGATTAGAGAAGTGTAATGCCAGAGCTTTATATAAAGAGGAGAAGATGTTGCTTAACACTGGAAAACATTAAAGAGGATGTTTGAAGAAGCAGGTTGGTGTGTGCAAAAATGGTGGCATGTAACAACAAAAATATTCACAAACAGAACTTTAATGACAGAGGCAAAAATTAATCCTGGAAAATGCAACAAAGATAGCTTTAAATTAAGAAAAGAGAGGAAAAAACCTGCTAAAAACCTCATAAGAAGTTGCCTCCACACCATCATCGTTAGTGCTTCCTAAAATCAGTCTACTTTTAATCAAATAAATTAATCATGAACCTTTCCTCTGCTCTGATCCTCAGTGTGCCATGGTTGAGTCCCATCTGAGCGACGTGATCAGCCTCCACACCGACGTCTCCGGGTACCTCATCAGGCGTCTCCATAGTGACGCTACCCGGAGCCTGCAGGGGCACAGAGGTGGAGGATGAAGTCCGATCTGGAGGTTTTCAACACCACACTCAGCTTCGTGGCTCCCGTCAACGCACCTGGGTCAGTTAGTTGAATTTTATACTCGCTGTTAATAAGATCCCTGTTAATTTTTTACTTGTCTCCACTAGGGCTGCACGATATGGACAAATTATCGTATGTCAATATTGAAACCAGATATCGATATGATATGACTCTGATTTCACACTTGTTTGAAATTTAATGTGTAGCAAGCAGAATAATCCCAAATTGACATCACAGTGCAGTTACTCAACTAAATAGTTTTAATAATCACAACAGACCAATAACTGTCTTAAGGTGCATTAAATAAAAAATAAACATTTTTCTGCAACCTCTACTTTGCAATAATGCTTTAGCAATATTTTAAATGACGGTCTGACAGACGTTGTGTTAATGTTAATAACTCCTTTTTAATATAAAAAAGTACAAACCTGACAGCACATGATTTTTCCTGAATGTGTTTTTGATATTTTCTGAAGTCCACAAGGTGCTAAAATAAAACACCAATGATTTCTGAGCATTTATTGATCATTTTAATATCGTCCATATTGTTTCTTTTTGCGATATTAATATCTTGCATGTTTCATATCTAGATATAGATACGATAATGATATATCGTTAGTTAGTCTCCACTAACTAATAGAGCTTGACTGCTAATGGTAGCACACTGCCTTCAATACTATCTATTGATCTGTTATATGATTGTAGCTTTTTCAAATGTATTTAATTGAGTTATATTGTCCTCATCATAGTAGCTTCACATCATTTCCCATTAGGTAGAACAAGTCTCTTTGCACCTTTTCTTCCTTTTTTTTAATGATACACTTTCTGTTTTTGGAGGGTTTTGTTTAAGTACTAATTGCCGACTTTTTTCCAGACCTGAGACGGCTTTTTTCCTCGAGCGATTGGAACAAGAAACAGAGAAGAAAGGGAAGAATCCACAAGAGCAGAAGTCTTTCTTTGCTAAATACGTAAGTACTCATACCGGGAAACTGCTGATGAAGTCAACAGTCTGTGCCTAAAGAGATCCTCTTTCAAATAGATAATTATCCTCTGATGGTTGTAATGGTCCATGTAGTGGAGGAAGAAATGAAAATGTCTTTTTAGTCCAATCACACCCATCATGATTTTTTTTTTTTAATTTGCCAACATTTCTGGCTGAAAAGTTGGAACATCAGAATCCAAATGGTTGAGATTTGGATTCAGGCTGTTGTGTGCTTTAGTGGTTCCAGTTTAAGTCCTTCTTGTGGTTTTAATAATTTAATTTTGAGATTTTGTAATTATAACATTATAACGAATAGGCTGCTATAGCATTAAGATTAGTTAACATCCAGCCGACGTTTTTCCTGAACATATTTCACCAATGTGCTGTGGGTTTTTTTTATAAATTCCTGTTTCCCGTCATTAAATTTCCGGGAATGAGAAAATGGTTATGATTGGATTAAACCCTATCCAGGACGTTGCAATCACCATTTTTCCACCATTTCTTTTGTCTTGATGGTTGCAGCTGTAGTTTGAGACCCATCTCCCTGAGCCGAGCTTCACTGTGTGGTTTTTGTGTGTTCTTACGAGTCAGCCCTAAATTATTCAGCTCAAAAATAATAAATCACAATATCAAACTTGATGAGTTAAAAAAACCACTGATTGGATTTTTTGATCGTCTTCTGGCATTTGAGCTGCCAGGAGTAAAGCAGTTTGAGCTCCATGTTTGGAAACATTCCCACAGAGAACTGGTCTCCGCGTCCTATCACTTGCCTCGTCGGAGCTCTTTTTATGATCTCTCTCCCTCCCTCTCTCTCTCTCTCTCTCTCTCTCTCTCTCTCTCTCTCTCTCTCTCCCTCTCTCTCTCTCTCTCTCTCTCTCTCTCTCTCTCTCTCTCTCTCTCTCTCTCTCTCCTCTCTCTCTCTCTCTCTCTCTCTCTCTCTCTCTCTCTCTCTCTCTCTCTCTGTTTGTTTTGCACTGTGCTGTATGCTGCTGTGTTGACTGTGTGCTGTGCTGCATCCAGTGACATTGTGTTGACTCGGTGCTGTGCTGTGTTCCAGTGGTATTTGATTCTGGGAGGTGCAATCTTCCTCATGGTCTCCAATTCGGCACAGCCCCAGCAGGGGGAGGCAGAGAGCAGAGCTGATTCCCACTCAAGTACAGTTTTCTTACTTGTGGCTCGTTCTGTCCTCCTCCGTCAAAGTTATGTATTTAACTTCTAAGCAATGTGACTAACTTAAAAAACTCCCACTCCCCTCCTCTCCTTCCTCCTATCTCCTTTGCTTTCTACTCGTTTTACACCTTTTTTTCCCCCACTCTTTTTAACATTTTCTTTTCCAGGTTCAATGCCAAATACATTTCAGAAAGCTCCAATATATTCTTTAATTTGGTGTAGTTTTATAGGAGGAATCACTGGGAAGCCTCCAATCTAAACCTGCAAGAAATCAATTAATGTGTTTGGTGTTTGATCCTGACTTTTCTTCTTCACTTTACAGTCTCTCACTCACTTCTACACTTCTCTTTTTTTCCTTCTTTTCTGTTCAGAAAATAAACTTAACCTAATCTGGGATGACCAATCTGGAACTGTTGAAAACATCTCACTCATATATTGTCTTGTAAGTAAAGATATTGTTGTATTTACATCTTTTTTTCTTTCTTTTTTTTCTCTCTTTTTTCTCCTTTTATAGTGGATGTACATCGTGCCTCTCGTTCTCTTCCTGATGATGTCCGGCGCTCAGGACCAATCAGGAGAGGAGCCGGGGGCGGAGCATCTAACGGAGGTGGCCGATGATCAACACGCTAACACACCTGTCTTTCTTTTCTTCTGTCTTTTTTTTTTTTTGTGGACATTTACTGAACAATAACTCTCCTGGAACAGTTTTTAATTGCTGTACATAACGCTATTTAAGGAAAATGAACATCCGTCTCTCACACAACTGAAACCTGTGTAGTGTAGAGAAGATAATGTGCCCTGCTGATGACTGCGTTTTAATATTAATGTGAAAATAAAGTATTTATTACTTGAACCGACTCAGACTGAAGATTCTTGACTAGCGCTCCTGTTTTACTCTTTAATTGGTGTAACGTTTCTCTGTATGTCAGCAACTTCACAACACTTCATACAAACGTCACATGTGGCCAAACTTACTAATCAGAAGAAGGATTTAGAGTGCAGTAAATGGGAGGAAACTACTGAGATGGCTTCTGGCGAGTTAAATAGTCCATCCATCCATCCATCTTCTAACCGCTTATCCGGGGTCGGGCAGCAGCCTAAGCAGGGAAGCCCAGACTTCCCCCTCAGTTAAATAGTATGAACAGCTATTTAAGATCTGTATTTTCTCTCTTCGTACTTAGTCAGACTCAGAGATTAATGTTGTGGACAAATGATGAGACATATTGATCACTGAGGCTCATTTCAACCATAAAGACTCAAAAACACTGAGAGGAAAATACACCAATAAAGAGCAGACCATTATTTGTTTATTATTATTATTAGTAGTAGTAGTGGTATTATTATTTATTATTAGTAATAGTAGTGGTATTATTATGTTGCCTTTATTTAGCAGTAGACAGACAGGAAACACAGGGGAGAGAGAGGGGGAGGGGGGGGGGGGGTGACATGCAGCAAAGGACCTCTGGCTGGGATTGGCTGTGTATATGCGTACATGGCATGCGCCGATTATTATTTATTATTAGTAATACTAGTGGTTGTAGTACTAGACGTAGTATCATAGCAGTGGTATTATTATTATTATTATTAGTAGTAGTAGTAGTAGTATTTAGTGTTATTATTATTTATTTATTACCTTGCGGTTGTCCCCAGAGAGCAAGCCATGATAATTCAGAGCAACTCATCTCCATGTCTGACGGTAACAGCCAGACCAGAGTCACAATATAATGATGGATGTAGGAGAAGAGGTGTGTGTGTGTGGTGATGGTGGTGAGGAAAAAACTCCCTTTAACATGGAGAAACCACAGGAGGAACCAGGCTTTCTGGGAGAAGCACTTCCTCTTGAGGGCTGGGGTTACGGTCCTCCTGCTGCTTTCAGGCCACGATACGAGCTGCCGGTCTGACCTGAACCTCCATCTTCCATCTTCCCTTTCACCACCTGCAGGACGACACCAGGGAGGGAAACAAACTACTAACCTGTGTTACAGTAGTTCCTGTGGCCGCTCGCCTGTAGTGCATCATCCAACAGATGGATCCAACCAGTCAAATTTGAATGATTTAAAGATTGCTACGTATGTAAAATTATGTTTCAAAATCACTGAAAGATCAGCAGCTTTCCATTGTCTGAGTTAAGTTGTTGAGTTAACCTGTTTGTACATGTAAGGCAATCCAATAAGAACTGATCTGTGCACCTCTGTAGTGATTTACCGCTGGCTCTAATGTCTCTGGAGCATTATGATATATGATATAATTTCCTTTTGGAAGATAAACGCTGGTCTGTTGTAGCTGCCACATTAGTTTGTCTGAATGTTTAAGTGAAGCTTCGTGTTTTTACTGGACAGAACAACAGCGCTGCCTCCTGGCCTCCATATGTACAGATATCACCACGGTTACATAAATATAAATGTACTCAAACGAAAACATCAGCCTATATTATTTAGTAAACATAACATTACATTACATACATTACAGACTGAATAACATAATGTTCTGCATCATTTCATCAGTCTCTGAGCTGGGATTTAATGCTTTTATCATTCTGGTCCAAATTCATTAGTAAATACATTTTAAAGCTCAACAACTGAAATCTGAAATCCTAAAAAGGCGATTTGGAAACTTGGAGGGGAGAATAACATCTAACAGTCTTCCCCGGACCTTCACTTCGGCCATTTTCGGGGCCCTCGTGTGAACATTAGCGTGTTGGCTCCACCATCCTGCCACCTATCTGTGTATTTATACTCATGAGTCAGGAAGGGGCGGGTGGCTTTAGAAACAGAATGTCTCAAAATCCCCGTGTCAACATTGCCTCTCCTCTTCCTCGTGTCAGTCAGCCCCCCAAGCCTTTTTTTAGTCCAAGTGTCCAACTGTGAGGAATATCCTCCTTATTTTGGGAGGCTCTGCGTTGAGCTTCAACACTTCGGTGCCCTCTGGCCTCGTCCAATCACCGGCGGGGCCTTTCTCAGAACGACCCGCGCCGCCCCTGCTCTGTGACTATACCCCCTCTTGCCTTTTCAACCCACCTCCTATTGCTATTGCTGTTCAACATGAGGGATAAAGTGCTAATAACAGCTGAGGGAAACAGGAGAGCTTCAATAGAGTGAACCGGACAACACATTATATTATATATTATATTATCTATCTATCTATTATTTTTCAGTGCTGTATCCTGTAATTTGTGTTATATTCTGTATACACATATATTGCACCTCTCCATTGCTCTTACTGAGGTTTCTACCAATTTTTTCCCCTTTTAAAGTTTTTTTAGGCAGTTTTTCTTTACTATTTTTATCACTATGGTCGTCGTCTCTGGATCAGCCTTCCTGAAGACCTGAGAGCAGCAGACAGTGTTGATTATTTAGTTTTTTTTACTAATTTAAAACCTGCCTTTTAAATCTGGCTTTTAATTGAACTTTATTGTATTTATTCATCTGTCTTTTATTTTATGTTTTAGCCAGTTTTTTATTTTTATTTTTTTTTACTTCATCATGTTTCCTCTTTAGTTGTTTTAATATTTTATTTGCTTTTTATCTTTGTTTTTCTTTTAATACCCCCTCCTCACATCTCTGGTTTTACCCACTTTATTTTAAAGTTACTTTATTTCATTATTTATTTATTTATTATGTTTTATTAATCTTTTATTATCTTCTGTTTTATTTGGATATTCTTAATTTTTACATTTCTATTGTACCTCTGGTGTTTGTTTCTTGTTTTTATTGTGTGTGTGTGTGTGTGTGTGTGTGTGTGTGTGTGTGTGTGTGTGTGTGTGTGTGTGTGTGTGTGTGTGTGTGTGTGTGTGTGTGTGTGTGTGTGTGTGTTTGTTTTCTTTATTTTAATATGTAAAGCACTTTGTGTTACATCACCCTGTATGAAAAGTGCTATACAAATAAACTCTGATTGATTGATTGATTTTTGAAATTAAGCATCTAATAGGTGTAATAGGTGATGCTGATTTACTGTACAGGCTGTAAAACCCTCTGTGGAAAATGTGTGTTTTGTGATATTATTGGACCGCCCAAATAAAAATGACTGGAGTTCACACAGTCATCTGTTTGTAAAGAGATCTGCTCTCTCTGTCAGGTGGAGGCAGAGGTCAGACGCTAGACGAGAGAGAGGAGCCGGTGATCCTCCATGTTTCACCAGCAGGATGAGCCGCGATTAAACATGCCTTAAAATATTCCTTCCCATCCAGCCCCCCCCACCACCAACCCCAGATCCTTTTTCCACTTTGAAAACACAATCTCAGCTGTGTGTTTTACTTTCAGCGTAAACACTAATGAATCACAGGAGGCCTATCAGCATGGAGCGTGATGTATGTCCATGTACCAGGAAGCTGAGGAGGGGGGGGCACTGACACTGAGTCACATGATTGTTGTGATGTTTGGGAGAGGAATCGTGTGTGTTTGCAGTTACACAGAGGTCACACACATGAACATATGCTGCCTTCAACACCTGCATAACGAATAGGAAAAATGTGCATGTCAAATACAACACGTGCATGAAAATAGCAAAAAGTTAATATGAGCAATATGTTTTTTTAAAAGCTGCAACTAAATGAGATAATACATCATTTACATGTTCATACTGTTAAAACATCATTTACACTATGAATTACTGCTGGAGCCTAAACTGCTTTAGTCCCACTATTAAGCATTTATAAACAGAATAAACCCTTTAATAAACTATTAACTATTAACTACTACCTTGTTAAACACTATGCTGTAGTTGTAAGCAGATATCAGTGTTTATTAATATCTTTGTCAACAACTGTAACTCCTCCAGTGAGCATCCATAAGTGCAGACTGATAAGTGACAATAATATAATATAATATAATAATAATAAGACAAACAAGAACTAGTTGAAAAAAAGAAAAAAAATTGGTCAGGAAAAAACAAATAGATGCCCTTCTCACATATATAAGACTCAGCTCTGAATAATAATTAATGTTCTGATGTGTTTTCCCCCCAAAAAAAAGGTTCAGTTATCTAGAAATTATTTTTTTTAAATGACATCTCCTTCATTTAAAACAGAATATATGAATATACAAATGAACAGCTTGTCTCCTATTTCACTGAGAAGTCTGACACTGAAGCTGTGTCTGAAATCTCATACTAGGCACTAAATATTTAATATGTTTACTATCATTCAACAACACAGATATAGTACGCACTTCACATACTATTTGGTCTCATACTACAGTTTCAGATATACTAAAAAAGTCTCACATACTGTTTAAGCATGCTAAATTACATGTTAGTGTGGAGTTTTGGATGCAGCATCATATGTGCACTGGAGGCTTGAAGTTGCATGAGCCCAAAAATGACTCTTGCAGATACACGACTTAAACTCAGATTTAATGTGAGCAAAGAGAAACTTTCTCCCTTTTCAGCAGATAAATGTGAAAACAGCCTTCTAGTGTCAAACACTGCACAGTGAAGCTCAATCATCACAGAGAAGTAACATGATGAAAAACACATTTTTGCACAGAGTTGGACTTTAAAATAGTTTGTGGTCAAAGTTTGTAGCTTTATTCATACGCTCAGCATTATTAGAAGCAATATTTCTCAAAATCAATGAAACAAAATGGATTTAACTTCCTGTCGCTGCGGCTGTGGCTCACCGAGGAGTAAGAAAAATAGACATTGCTATTGGCAGGTGCACCACAATCATTAGAGTGTGCTTCCTGATAATAAACAAACTGAAACGCTGTCGTGGCTGTAAATCATTTGAAGCTTTGTGGAGCTGTAATAAAACAAAAATGCAAACATGTAAACTGCTACAGTAATTGACAAGATATGTGAATGTCCACACAGCCTTTAAAGAGGATATTAGGTATCAGAGAGACTGATTGCAGAAGAAAACCCGATGCGGGAGCTTGTATGTGGACAGAGACGGGAGATCACATACATGAAAAAGACTGCAGCGGTTACTCATAAATCTCACGGCTCCCTGTCGCTTAGAGACCACCGATGTCAGCCTGACACCATGTATTAGGCAGGACCCCCCCCCGCCTTACCGCCACCCTCTTGTGGCATCTTGTGATTTAGGAGCAGTTATGAGGTTTATGTTGCACTCAAACCGTAAAGAGAGGGGGGCAGTTGATTTTGGCCTGTCGTTTTCACACTGTAAATCTGGACACTATAACCATGCATGTTTTAGTAGAGATGCTCAACCATGATCTGTAACTAAAATCTATGTTTTATCTCCTACATGGCTCCTGCAAAATACTACAAATGGCTAACATTACCTCTCAGAGCTTTCATAAGAGTGGTTTCATAAGGAGAGAAATGATTCACATTAAACAATAAACAGCATTTGCTTTAAAGCGTTAAGGCACTTTAGGGATAAACACACTTCACAATGTTCAGAACCAAATATACGTGGACAAAAACACCAAGAGAGAGAGAGAGAGAGAGAAGTGAGAAGGAGGAAACAGCTGCCATGTCAATCACAGGAGAGCCAAGAAAACTACAGAGAAGGTTCGACGTTCTCCGAAAAGCATCCCAGCGAGCCCTCAGAGATTACAGCCTTACACTTATTGTATCCCCCTGCTCCCAATCGTGCTAGACGTTTCACCATCATGTTAACATGTAATGAAGTAACATGATAGGACAGTAATGTACACTGGAATATAAGTGTATAATGTTGTGCATAGCGCCTCTATACGCACCCAAAGGTCACGGCACAATACTATTTAAGCCCTCTCACTGACAGCGGTAAGCAGCAGGTGTTGAAATCTGTTTTCATGCCTCACACCGAGCATATCTGGTATTATAAGAGCCGGCGCTAAGCAGGCACTTACACTTCATTAAAATTCTTTTTTTCTAATAGCGCGTGTGTCCCCAAACCAAGAGAGGTTCAATGAGACGCTTTAACGTGACGGAGAGTTATTTCCTATTAAGTTTTATCAATTAAGCCGTACCAATTAAGGGAAACCCTCCAGGCAAGCTCATGATAGAGCGGATGGAATAGCTTACTGTCTATAGGGGAATACCACTAAATATCAGTATTTAAACTTTATCTGAACTCTTTTCATTTTGCAAAATGTTTATTAATGTCTTTGGTTGCTGATAACAAGAAAATGAGAGAGGAGCACTCGTCTGTCTTTTAGTTCGCAGCTTGCAGACATGAGCTGATCCATTTTTTGTTAGAAGGCGAGAGACATTACATGAACACCAGATAATAAAGTGTTATTATTACACTTTAATAGATTATGTCCTACTGACTGCAACTCTGAACTTGAAATCACCCTTTTGCACATTTTCCCATTTTAACTATAAGAGATCAAAAGTTTCAGATTATTGTAATACTAATGTGCAGACTTATAAATGTGAGGCTGGTAATTGTAGAGCTGCAATTGACAATTATTTCTCAATTAATTTATTACTTTTTTAAATCTGTAAAATGTCAGTAAATGGCTCATCATAAGTCCTTAAAGGATGCTTGCTGTAATCATTCCTCCTGTTCATTCTGACCATTAGAAGATCCCTTCATAATGAAGACCTTCAATGTTAGTGATGTTGGATCAAATCTAAAGACTTTCTTCTGTGCAAAAATGTATTTAAAAGTTTATCTGAAGCTAATATGATTCATCAGTTGTCCATATGAGTCAAATCAAGTAGATATGTTTCAAAGTTTCTCTCTTTTTAATGCCAACTTCTCTCTTTTTTTTGATCCTTCTACTGCAGCTAAAGAAGAAAATGCTGTTGTTGTTTTTTTCTAAAAGGACTGTAACTATGAAATATATCCATTTTATTTGACTAAGTCAGATAAATGATTATATTAAAGTGGATCTTCTAATAGTCAGTATGAACAGAAGGAATGATTATAGTGAGTAAAACCTGTTTCTATGTTCATTTGGGTGCCTGATTGTTGTATTAAGATGAACTTGAAAATAGTGAACCCATCCTTTAAGCTCAAGGTGATGTCTATGCTTGTTTTTTTCCAATGATGATGAATTTTTAGCAATAGCTAACCATCAATTTTCAATCAATCAATTAATTGGCTGATGATTCCAGCTCTATAATGGCTTCATTTTAATTTATGGCAAAGCAGAGACAGACATAAACACAGACATGAGGAGACAAGTGAAATATAAGTGGTGTGAATGAAGTGAATTGAACACATGTACTATTATACTCAGGCTTTACTGCTCTATTACAGTAACTATAAGAACTAAACTACTACAAAATGGAAATTGATCCAAACAAATGAAATAAACCACTCTAATTACTACAAAGATTTGAGATTTAAGAACTTTTCAGGTATAAAATGTGGGAGAATAAAGCCAAAATATGTAGACTATGTAGTTATCCTTACTACTTAATGTGTGTCCAATAAAAATCAGTTATGTCAGCAACACAGCCGACTCGTTACAAGCTGTTATTTTCAAGCTCTGACCACCGAGACAGTCCGGCACACACTTTGCCCCAAGTTCATTGCCAGAGAGCACTGACTGCAGCCGCTGATTGATGGGATGTGGGATTGACGACAGCTCTCCAGTGAGTAGCTGGCTGCCATCTTAAATACTGGCTGCCCTCACTCTTTAGACAGAAACAAACACTTATACTTTGTGTCAGGGTCAATTTAATCTGGGCACCAATATGTCAGAGATTTCGGGCGCCATCGTGGTCACAAAATCATCTTTCCATTCATCTTAAAAGCTTTGGAAAAACGTGAATGTGGTTTTTAAGATATGTGGTATGTACCTCACACACACACACACACACACACACACACACACACACACACATGCTCAGTCCATGTGTATGTAAATGAGCATGCATACTTGGGATATACTTGGTATGTGCTTGTCTCCATCTGCTCCCTAGAAAGGATCAGAAGTTTCATGTGACAGGTCCATCCCTTTGGGGGGGAACTGTCACATCCAACCAAAACGTATGCATATTCCCTCCTCCTTGCTCATTTCTTCCCTCTCCACCCCCCTCCCCCTCCCCACTCATTTGGAAGTTAATAAGAGCGATCCTCCGGAGGCGCACAGGCACTATCACAAGACCCGTCAGTTTGATTTCAATCAACACCGCCAGCACCCAAAGGGAATCATGCCCGTACCGAGGAAAGCAGGTAAGAGAAAGCCATCCTCACCTGAGCGTCTGTGAGGGACATTAAAAGCATGTGGAGGGAGAGTGAAAGCACCATCTGTTTGTCATTTTACAACTTTTTTTTTTCTACATCAGATAAAGTAGAAGTAAGTTGCATTTAAAAGCTGAAAGATAGATTTTTTGTAACTCTTTTGATCTGATATCTTAACCCTAACCCTCCAGACTTGCTGAATGCCATGCGGCCTCCGAACACATGGCTCCTCTTCTTTAACGTCTCTATGTATTGCAATCTGTAAAAGTTTCACCTTTAGATGACATAAATTACCATGTAGACTACAGACACAGATGAGCAATGCATGTATTATTTAAATGTTTTTATTCCAATCAAAGATAGTGACAGCTTGGGAAGGTAGAATTTGATTCATTGCATGTCACAGACTCTCGTTACCACTCGATTATGTGTTTCCTATGTTGTTTATTTTGATGTTGTTGAGTTATCCTCACGCTGACCATCCCTGGAAGTCAGCAGGCTGCCAAACATCCTTCCTCACCTTGGATTCTGCCAGTTTTTCACTTGCCCATTAATCATGTCATCAGAGTGCATGATGAGCCTCTTCTGCAATTTCGGAGCTCATATTTCTGTCTGTCTTTCTCCTTTCTCTGCTTACACAACGCCACGCACCTGTCTCAGCATGCTCGGGCTTCTCTTCTCTCCCTCTCTCTCTCTCTTTCTCTCTCTCTCTCTCTCTCCCTCTCCCTCTCTCTCTTTCTCATTACTACAGGTACATGCTTCTTATATTGAAAAGCTTTCGTCTCCCTTTTGTTTCTTTTAGATGTTTCTAATCCACGCTCAGTGTTTTCCATTTCATAATAGCTTCCACAACTCAGACAACTCGGCCAAAATGTTAGTAATCCCTCCTCTGGCAGCCACAGTTGTAAAGTGTGAAATGCTGAACAAGTCCCAAAAATGTAAAAGCCCATCTTGGTTTTATTTATGGCTGTTTGATTCTGCCATTATGTAACATTTGGCATCCCTGGCCATGTGCTCTTTGACTTCTCCTTAAGGAATTAGTACCATCAAAGGTTTATTTAGTCACCGCGACGGAAAGATTGAAATTAGCGTGAAATGTTTCAACTCTAAAGAGCTGATGTGATTAAGTGTTTTATAAACGATTTGACACGTACAAATGAGTCAAACATGATTGAATAACATTCAGATTTTGATGAAACCAGTCCTATATCTTCTCTTATTAGACTTTTACTTCTTAATTCTTCCCTCTTTCAAAACGTACATCCATCTGCGTCTACATGTGTTTTATTTTTTTCCCCGTCCTCCATCTCCATCACACATGCATCATCCGTAGAGCCTCCATCCAGAGAGTCTTGACACATGACAGAAATCCAGAGGGATGAGTCTGGGCCCACGCTGCCTTCGCTCATCTCTCTCTCTCTCCCTCTCTCCCTCTCTCTCTCTCTCTCTCTCCCTCTCTCTCTCTCTCTCTCTCCCCCTCCCCCTCTCTGTCTGTCCCCCTCCTCCTCTGTCTCTTCTGATCTCGCTGCCTCAGTGGGATGCTTCGAACCTGATCGCACAGATAATGTAGCTCTGTCCCACTGAGCTGGGAATCTGGGGTAGTGAAAAAAAGTCCTTGCCTCACCACCATCCAATGCAAAAAGCCTCCATGGAGAATCGGTAGATCCTGTGTTGACCTTTTGCCGGGATCCCGCTGAGCCCCTTCCCTCCTTTAAAACATATGCTCAGAAGGACAAATGTCATGTTTTGTGTCTCGTCTTTGATGTGGATCCACAACAAAATCCAACACAGATTTACCTCGCTGAAGATGCTTTTGAAGTTATACACCCAGCTCTGTTACCTCTGACACATTTTACTCGTACTCCTTCTGAGAAATGGCAACTTCATCGTGATATTCACCCCGACCTGATGGATGAGGTGTCTCTTTTTTATGGTCTCCGTGCCCTTAAATATTTTATGCCTGACACCTCTCCCTTGCATCCCACTCCATCTCTCCCATGTCTCTATTGCTGCGGTGTCAAGTCATCAATCTTTTTGAGTATCTGTTTATCTCTCTGGGGTTTTCCTGTTGATCCCGCTGAGCGTGGACAGGCCTCTGCGGGGGTTTAACCTCCACAGCGGAGCCAGAGAGCCAACATATCTCCCAATCAGCCCACCCAACCGCTGCCAGCCTGATATCTCACTCCACTTCAAGGTTACTTCGCGATGCTCGCTTCATTTCCCTCAGCTATAAGCCAGAGACATCTTAAAGATTTGAAGATGACTTTATTTGTAGGGTAGCATTCCCTCCCTCCCCCTCCCCTTCCCCCAATCCTCCAAACATCTTCTGTCTTCTAATCTTTCCTCAGTAATTCCTCTTAATGCCTTGATGAGCCTGGCATTATTCCACCAGGCTTTTCTTTCATATTGTCTCACCTGCTGTGTTCCTTTATGAAGAAGATCAGGGAAGCAGGGGTAGAGAAAGACAGATGATGTGATCCGTCATCAGCGACTTTCTGCTCTACCAATTTCCAATGAAGGCTGAATAACCTTCAGTCTGTCCCCATCCATGCTGCCAAATCTCTCCGTTCATCTGCTATTCAGAATTATGCACACACACACGCACACAAACACACACACACACACACAGATAGACACACACACACTAATAATGTATGTATGCTTTCTTTTGAAGTCATGCAGACTTGCTGCTGAATACTGAAATCTGCTGTGTAATTGGATCCTGAGCCTCAGTAGGGTCCTATTCATATTTCTGCATGCCCACTCAATTATCACATTTTCTGGTCTTAGTGGCTTTGGTCAAGTAATTGTGTTAAACATAATAGTGACTCAGTATATATTTAGATTTTTAATCACAGCCCTTGATGACACGCAGTATTTAAGTTATTCGAGGAAGAGCGATGCCTTGAAAAACAAACTTTTTTTTAAAAAGTTTGTCCACACAACTCTTCTCAACTCACCCACACTTGATAGAAACGCAGTCCAGCACGCTTCAGGGAAAGCGATGCCATGCCTCTCGCTCTCTCTTTCACATCCGATGTTTGTGGATGTTATACCAAGCTCCCATAAGTCCTCCTGGTTGACATGCTGCTGGCGTCTTCCCCCTAACCGAGGGTCACGTAGGCTGGAGAGGTTATGTTTCTTCAGGCTCGGGCTGCTCAGAAAGCTGAATGTGTTCTTCCACGTGGGTGCCAGCACAGTTACAGTAAAATAAGACATTTACTACATTTATTCTATGCGATTACAACCATAGAAAGGTCAAGTTTTACATCTCTTGAACTTAAAGATCTGGTTTGGTTTGGTTTTATTCCGTCGTAAAACAAGCGACATGTAGCGCTGTTGTTTAAATATTCACAAAATAAAAGGCACAATAAAACCTGGACATGTAGAAACACAAAATCCAAAATGACACCAACTATAAATAGGATATAACACAGAGACAGGATAGTCAAATTAAAGTAGGAAATTATGAGAGTACATCCAAACAACAGACCTGAGGCTAGTTTCATGACAGTAATTGTAGAATCTGCTTTCCTCTCATATCTCTCATTTGATTAGTTAAACATGTCAAAGTCAATACAAGAGGAATTTATCTCTTGCTGCAAATTGAATCTTGCATGTTGAGACGTTGGTGTTTGATTAATGAAGCAAACAGATCATTCATCCATCTGTAAACTCAGCTGACATCTTTAACGTCTCGCTGTTATCTGTTATTTAAATATTTGCTGCAGATGGCCACACAGACATATATCCACATATTAACCCACTAATCAGGCAAAATCATGTCAACTCAAATTACTGGAAAATCAGATTAGTGTCAGATTAATGCAGAATAATAAACATATATATGAATTAAGACACACAGCAGAATATCAAGTAGTTAAAATTAGCCTTAATTTAACAAGCTGCAACATTAGAAATGTACACTTTAGTGTGTGAATAATTATAATCCAGTATATGAAATTGGGCCATTCTGCATAATAACTTGATGCAAATATAGAGTATTTTCTACAATGTGGTATTATCTATTAAGTTAAAAAGTGTCACTCAGTGTCAAGGGTGAAAAGTTGTTTCTGATCATCTGCTTCTATTCTGCATCTACTGAAAATACAAAATAACTGTATAAGAGACAAAGTACTGTTACATTAAGAATATGAAGAAGCAGTTCATTTCCAAAATGACACTAAACCACGCAGCAGTCTATAAGCTGTTTAGCTAAGCTTTGTTATAACCCAAAGATTTCAGTCATCATTACGATTAAGTGGATCATATCCAGTTCTCAGATCTTTACACTGGCTTTCTGTCTGTCAAAGATAAATACTCCTGTTTAAAAAGCACTGAATAGTTTAGTGCATGACACTGATCGGCTGCTACATCCAGACCTCTCAGGTGGTCTAAGACAGGTCTGCTGTCTGACCCCAAGAGTCAAAACTAAACCTGGAGAAGCAGCGTTCAGTTCTTATACTACATGCTACTACTTACAGGTCTGCTGCAACTCTCAGTTCTCTTAAATCAAGGCTGAAGACTTATTATTCAATCCAATAATTATTAATCTCTTACTCTGCACTACAACTTTTATTCTTGTATTTTATACCCGTCTTATACTATTTAAGTATGTGCTTGTTTTCTATTTTCTTAGCCCTTAAATGACTGTTTTTGATTGTATTTTGGTGTCATTTCAATGCCTTTAAATTGTAACATGGATGCTAAAGTTCCCAAAGATATCTAGATATCTACTGCAAAGCTGCGTTATCCTGTTGATTATTTACTTATTTGATCAATCAGTTGTTTGATAGTGAAAAATATTTCTCAAAGCCAAAGATGCAACCCGAAGTCTCTTATTTAAACCAACCAACAGTCCACAACCCAAAGATACTCTATAATGATATATAATACGGACAGTTTTCTAACATTAAATTGAAAATGTTTGTGGAAACCTGGTGGTTAAGGTTAAGTGAAAACAAATATGTCTTAAATGAAGTAAAGAGAAGCTTGTTCTGATGCCCACAAATACATTTACTACACAGCCATGAGCTACAAGAAGCAGCCATACATGGAATTAGAGGAAAATTGAGGCCGTTCTTGCTAATTTTGGCAATAACAAAGGACACACACACACACACACACACACACACACACACACACACACACACACACACACACACACACACACACACACACACACACACACACACACACACACACACACACACACACACACAAATCTATGCAATGCTCTGATAGATGAGTAAGAATGATGAGGAGTTAGTTGTCTGTGTGAAATCTGAGAAACTGTAACTTGACCTAAGCAGACGGGTGACGGATGACCGGACCGGCCAGAGTCGGATCACAGTTTTCTATGAATGTCAGAAGACTCTGTGACTCACCGGCTGCAACTGGAGGGAGGAACAAACCATAAGAGATTACACACCGGCACACAATATGACAAACATGCCTTCGGCAGTGTGAAGTTAACGTCATCGTACTTTAAAGCTTATATACTCTCTTAGGGATGAGACTCCTGCTGTCAGTGGCCGTGATGTTTGAGGCCTCTGCATTCCTTATGTTGAAACTTAAACCTTTGGGGAGGGGGAAAAACTTAATGAATCAATGCTAAGTTGACATCCCAGTGCATACTTCTCTGTGATCTACTGTATGGTGAGAGCAGCAGGTGATTTACTGTAGATGAATGGCTGCCTGACAGAAGCGCTGATGATGACGGGATGAGAGAAAGATGAGATGGTTTTTTAAGTGTCTGGCTGGAGTTGACTTGTCGATGCCTTGATGCCACCCCCTGACTGGTGTTGTGAATTTAAATTCTTTGTCATACGTGCCAATGTGAGAAGAATCGGCCAAGACGGGGCTGTATAAATCGTGTCCTGTTTAAATTATGTCTGTCATATACACACAAACTGGGATGGATTGCAATTAAATGACAAATCGTCTTTTTTTTCTTTTACAGGAAGAAAAAACAGTGCCGCCGTAGAAGGTAAAGAGCAACATTTGTACATCATTAAATGATAATATGATTCATTCATTAAAGGATAAGGCTGGAAATGTTCTATATTTATCTTATTGTCAACAACTTTCATGTGCAGAGCCAAAACCAACAATGCATTGATCTACTTACAAAGTGTTTATTCAAAGTCTGATGTATGAAAAATATAGAAAATCACCGGTCTGGTCCTTTAAATGAAATAGATGGTGTTGTGTAAATTTGATAAACATTCATTCATTCAACTATTCATTACTTAATTTCATTCTGTTGTTATCTTTCCTGTCCGTCACCTCAGAAAAGCGGCCTCCATATGAGCCAAATGTCCCCGAACCAACCACCAGGGCAGACTTCATGAAATGTAAGCTTGTATTGTAAATGTATATATGTATTTTTTACTTTCTTTTTTTCTTTCTTTCTTTATCTAGCAGCTACATTTAAAATGATTAATACTGAAGAAAGATGAACTCACAATCTACTGTCAATTACAACTCTTTAGACAGTAAAATTGTATATTTAGCTTGGAGTGATAGTTAACAGGTTAGTAAAACAATTAATTACAATTAAATGATAAAGAATTCAGCACTTGAAGATATTTTAAAAAAAAATGTATACATTTAATAGGATTTTTCTATAAAAGAACATTTTAACAGGATTTTATAGCACTTTCAGTCATTGGCTAACTTACTCATGTATTCAATCAGCCTATTTAAATGTAAACATATCATATATAATATTAAATATATGTATTCATTAATATGCACCAACTAGTGAATAAGTCTATATTTATTAGACAACATGCTAGTGTGGTGAAATGTATTTTAGATAAAAGATTAGAGTAAGAAAAAGAGTTAAGACAACAACTTTTGTAATAAATAAAAGAAGATTGTTAATAAAGTATTTTAGCAAGTGCTTGAATTAGGTGCAAAATATGATCAATTAATTGAAATACATTTGAAATATGAGTTTTAATATGAAAATACATCTCAAATTTAGATTCAGAATCAGAAACGTAAATTTAAATTCTCAAGCAGAAAGTTAAGTCTATAGCTTTACCCTGCATTATTTAAATTATCTTGTTAAAACCTCATTAAGTTCTTGCTTCCTGCTTGTTTATTTTCTCTCTCTGTTCTCACAGATTGGCTCCCCATCTCCTTGGATGATAAAACTGCACAGAAACTGTTGTGGATTTCAGAGGGCGGTGCCAAAGTGGCTCGTACCTCAGAAGCGGTTTGTCCGTATCCCACCAGGCCTGAGAGATATGATCACTCACCTCAGGTAGGTCTGGTCGTGTTCACGGGAAACAACCTGAATTTGGGGTTAAATCACACCTACAATCTTCTTTTCATTGGTGTCGATAATATGAAAAAGTATCTTTTGATGCATCCTTTAAGTAAAAGTGCAGACACAACAATGTAGAAATACTCTGTTACAAGTAAAAGTCCCTCTTTATAAATCTTATTTGAGCTACATTTAACTACAACTACACCATATAAAGTTATGTAGAGGAGCCCAGTAGTCCACAAATTAGGGTTCAGGCAACTCCAAAAAGTTTATTTGGTTCAAATTCTAAAAATTCACAGACATCTACAACATGGCACCAAGTTGACCCCTTCCTTTTTTTGTAAAGGGTCACAAGCCAAATGGGGATAAATCTGGAAAGGAACTAATAGCTACAGCTGTTAAGCAACTACAGTAGAGTAAAAAGTAAAATATTTCCCTCTTGAAATGTGATTGAACAGAAGATTAAAGTATAGCATTAAATGGAAAGGTACCTCAGAAGTGTAATGAAATGCAGTACTTGAGTAAAAGGACTAGTTACGTCACACCATTGGTCTCTTTATAAGCATGTTTCGGGGTTCTGGGGTCATCTCCTGCAACTTATCTCAGTGTTCACAGTGCAGTTAAATGTTTGGTACACACTATGTATAATATGTAAATCTTTTAATCTTGAAGCTGGAGATCATCTAAAAATCCTGTCTCCTTTAGGTCATGTGTAAGGAGCACCTGCTGGGCGCTCGAGGGTACTGGGAGGTGGACTACGACGGTTGGGTGGTGATTGGGATGATCGGCGAGAGTTCACCCAGGAAAGGCAACGAAGGACCCTGCGGCCTCGGGGAGAACAGCACCTCCTGGGGCGTTGGCTGGTCAGGCTCCTGCTACCAAGTGTGGCACAACGGCGAGAACGTGGACGTGGAGCTCCCCCCGTCCTCCTCCATGGGCATCTACGTCGACCAGCCCGCCGGCATCCTCAAGTTCCTCGCGGTGGAGGGAGAAGGCGAGAAGGAGGTGCGGCTCATTCACAAGTTCAAAGTCAACATCCAGGAGAAGATTTTCCCCGGGTTTTGGATCGGCACAAATTCGTACTGTCTTATCCGGAAAAAGGATCAGTGACACAGCTGCATTGGGTTTTTTTTTAAAGCATGCATGGGGGGACGAGGGGGCAAAGTAGTGTAAATTAAAGAAGGCGTCGGGAGGTTTTGGGGAACAAGTGTTGAGAGCTGTGAAGCAGAACTGAAGCACGTCATGATGACATCTTTATAGATTGTGTTTTAATTTCTCTGGCGCATGAAGGAAGCTTATTCATTTCATATAATAACCAACAATGCAATTCAAGTATTTTATCTATTTTTTGTGTATGTAGTCATGTATTTTATTTATCTTAGAAAAAAAAATAGGCAAAGTCTTACACATATTGACTTTGCATGTGCTTGAATGCTTGTTTTTAAAGCCTGTGTTTTTTTCTATGTGCCAAATGTAGTCAATAAATTCAACTATTGTGTAAAAATACTGATACTGTCCATTGTATGTGTCTGGTCACTGCTGCCATCTAGTGGCCTATAACAGTATTGCACCCTTAAATGTCTCAATGGTCACATAATCATACAATAAGTCTTTTTTTTCTTGGTGTTGCTCCTTTATTTGAAACATAAAATTACTTAACGGAACATTTATTTGTTTTTTGTTTTGTTTTTTAAATGTCAGAGATGGACATTTATTTTCCTTTCAAAATCAAACCATCTCTCTCTTTCTCTCTCTCGTTCACACGCAGTCACTTTCTCATTCATTCAATCATTTCAACAAGATATCTGGAGCAAAAAAAAAAAAAAAAAAGACAGGAAAGAAAAGAAAAGAAAGAAAACAATAAACAATACCATCCCCGATAACTCAGTATTGACTTACAATCATTCTATCAGTCAGTCATTCGTTGGCAAAAAGTAAAAGTACAAATAGGCATGTTATAAGGAGGTGCTGGTGTCCTCCGCTCACATTTTGAAGAGCCCCAAAGCTTCTTGTTAAGCTAGACGTTTCTCTGGTTTTTTCCCCCTTATTTAGGAGTATGTAAATCTTCTTTTTTTCTTCTTTTTTTTGGGTGGAAGAGGGGGGTGTGACAACTGACTTATTGATCAACTTACTCATTAAACGATGGGATCAATGCAGACAGAGAAATCTCCCCATGTGGTCCTCGGAGATCACTGGCTCCAGTGCCTCCATGCTAACACTTCAGCATATACTGTGCTAAATGACAGCAGTAGTGATTTTACGTTATTAACACCATACAAATGTAGAGGGGGGGTTAGTGAAAAATTTCCCATCATCCACCATTTTCCTCCTATGAATCAGCGTTATTGCTCCTGCTAGAATTCCAAATATTGAAGAAATGGTTCAGAAATTCTCCTTTTTCTCTACTTTCTTTCTTTTCTGAGAGTTAGAAGAGAAGATTGATTCTACTCTCATATATGTGTGTTAAGCATTGAGCTATACAGTAGCTGGCGGATGCTTAGCTTAGCTTAGCA
The DNA here is from genome assembly GCF_963691925.1 of Scomber scombrus. Lineage (NCBI taxonomy): Eukaryota > Metazoa > Chordata > Actinopteri > Scombriformes > Scombridae > Scomber > Scomber scombrus. The sequence goes on along the minus strand of NC_084987.1, from coordinate 5,531,373 downwards.
TAAAGACTAGAAGCAAAAGGGAGAACGGCTCACCTGGATCTGTCCAAAGTTCAAAAATACACCTACGAACACATCAAAGGCTCAGTAAAAGCCTGCTATCAACTTTGAGTATTATTATTTTACTAGTATTTATTATTTTAACCTTTTTTTACAGCTGCCAGGTGCCACGAGCTACACAGCTGCACAGCACTGCCACGTGGATGGACTAATGGTAACTGTTGCTCGTCAAGAAATATTAACTGTAACTTCCCATAAAACCATCATTTGACATGTTTATACAGCAGGTTGTGTAGGGATGGAAATAACCAGATATAACATGTTAATAATGAAGTCCAGATGTGCTGGTAGGCATAGTTTTTAACTTTGGACAGAGCCAGGCTTCCTGTTTCCTCCTGCTTTACGTCTTCAAGATGAGCTAAGCTAAGCTAAGCTAATCATCTACCAGCTGTAGCTCCAAACTCAACGCACAAACACACAAGTGGTCTCCATCTTCTCATATAATTCCTGGAAAGGGAGCAAATAAGTGCTTCCCCCCAGTATGTTTAAGCCTTTAAGTCAATTTTGTTACCTTTAAAAGGAGCAGTGTATAGAATTTAGTGTATCATCTAGCAGAAAGGACTTAGTAAGTAGGTTTTAATTAGTGTATAATCACCTGAAAATAGGAATAATTGTTTTCATTACCTTAGAATGAGATCTTTTATATATCTACAGGTCCTCTCTATGGAGCCCGCCATGTTTCTACAGTAGCCCAGAAGGGACAAACCAAACATTGGCTCTAGTGAGGGGCTGTATATAACACTGTATTTTCTCCTACACGCTTTAAAGGGGGAAGGGTACGGGAGAGGTATTCAGTTGGTTACAATCTGCACCTTCACCACTAGATGTCACTAAATTATAAAACACACTGGTCCTTTAAGTTTCCAACACTAACATGCCACATTTTTGCCACATAAAAGTTCTGTTAAGGATAAAATGAAACTGAACAATAAATTAGTAGCTTTAGAGCAACTTATGTCTGCTATAATGTTAGCACAGAGCACTGGAGACATCAATCGACCAGATAAGAAGGTAGACGGCGCCTTAAAAGTCAGAGAGATAATTTGACCAAAAGGCAAATTTCCTCCAAAAAACTTCAAAGGTTCATAACATTCGCCAGTGCCAGTTAAAGGATTAAACACCCTGTTTGAGCATCCTTATTGGTCAGTGCAGTGGGTCACAACGCAGACATCTTTAGGTCCGATCCTAATGTAGTGTTGGGGGGGGGGGGGATGTGTAGTAGCTAGTACTGTGAAATGTGTAGTGATGAGTTGGGTGCGTATAGTGTTGAGAAAGTTATTAGTGTTTCATAACAACATTTCTTTTTTTTTTCTCTTCTTTTTTTTAAAAACACTTTCCTTGAAGCATGTGCTGTTAATTTTGGTTAATGAGAAATAAATGGAGGTACTAGCTTTTACACTGTTTCACATACTGAACGTCACACATCTGCAAGCCAACCCGGGTCGCCTCGTGTCACGACAGCATCTCTCCACGTTTTCCTTTGCTCTCTTATTCGCTCCCTCTATTCCTTTCTATGTATCTCCGCTCACCACTCACTTTCTCTCGCTCGCTCTCTCTCTATCTATCGAACACTCCCTTCTCTCTCTCAGTGCTTGAGCGAGAAGTCTCCTGTGTTGAGACGAGGCCGAGGCAAGGCCCCAAACATTTCTGTCCCGTCGGTGGCTCCGGGGGCCAGTAGGGCTTTCATACTAGCAGCGATGTGCTCCAGGTCGGCACAGCCCACCTGAAAGATAAACAAACATGGAGGATTGTATATTAAAAATCACACAAAACAGACACAACACCTTTGCTTTTCTATTCAAACATGTTATTTTTTATGGTGTCGGACAGTCTGAAATGTAAAGTTGTGAAATATTTGCCCAGCGCGACCTCACGCTAATGTCACACACACTTTAACGGTCACATGAACTGATGGAGCCGTCGTGGCCTTTAGTTGGTGCATCAGAATACGGAGAGCTGAATAGTTTCTTTGTCTTCGTCTTTAGACGGCATGAAATATGTCAGGATCAACTGACACCAAAAAAACACATAAAAACAACCAAATCAAAAACAACAAGTAATTAAAAAGGTCTGTTTGTTAAGAATGACATTTCAATTAAGAAGCTGTAAACCAATAATATGTAAGATTTCCTTTTAATTAATTCTGTAATGAACTAGTCTAATTGATGGAAAAACATTCGCTGACCCATTTTTCTTTGGAGTTTATTAAAGAATAAATA